>NC_091125.1:65311056-65618139 GCF_040183065.1 Periplaneta americana
AAAGTAAAGATTTATGTTCTGTCCAAAGAAACTGGTTGTATCTCTTATCTTGTGGCCTACTTCTTCTGTATTGTCTTGAGTATTGGCTTCTCGCCATACAGACCAAATGACTAAAGAATGTTGTGGAAGCTTCATTTGGATTCAAAATTGAAGGAGAAGCGTTCCAGCAACTTGAAAAATCTCCCCCTAGGTTAGTATGCTTCTCTCTTATGTTCCAAGTTTCTGTTCGGACTTGGCAGTTCGGGCACTTTTTTCTTAATTGATGTTGTTACAAGTGTCTACTGGAGGGAATCTCTGAGGTACCGCCCTTTTTGTGGAAATAATTTACAATTTTTTTCTTCTTTTCCCTTGTTACAGTTAAAATAGATCTCAACAAAGAAAGATCATGTTCTCATTATGAACGGTTCACAATTCTAAAATTCTAAAGTTTTTATTTGAAGTTAAGATTTTTGACAGTTCAAGTTTCCCGTGACTAAACTCCATTTGTTTACAGAGCGAATAACAGTTTCATATAATCTTAAATTGTTTCTCCCGATTTTTTTAATCCTTTACTAATTTGTATTGTCGTTGTCTTCGAAAGCAAAAATAAATAAATAAATAAATAAATAAATAAATAAATAAATAAATAAATTACACGTGAAATCGTAGTTTTTACATAATATTTCTCTTGTCTCTTCTTTTAAAATAATTGTTTTTTTTTTTTTTTGTATGCTGTTTCTTCAACATCCAAACATTTACTCTTTTTCCTCGCGTCGAAACTTCACAACCCAATAAAGATATAATTTGTATAAACAAAAGCCGCCCTAAATAAGGGTTCGACAGATCGGCCTACTAATCAATTCATAAAGAATAATAATTAAAAAACAATTTTGTGGAAAGAAAAAAAACATTAAGATAAATGATAAGAAAACAAAGGAAATCATTTACAATAAAAGTTTGTTGGGTACAAATGATTACTAATTGTAGCTAGAGATGATTTTAACACGTGAGATCCTATGGCATCAATCGTGGATCAGAAATGTTACATTGTTTAAGTTGATTTAAAGTTTCTCGTGGGATCGTGCCACGGGCACCGAACATGAGCCCAAAAACTGTCCAATGTGTGATGTGGTATTGTGCTCCAAGATGCTGACAACAAGGCTCATATATGACTTGTTTTTCACGACACACCTCTTGTGGCTGTTGCTCATGCATCTCGAAACGGATTGTGGGATCAAGAATGACACCCTTATCCTTCTGCCGATCAATTATGATGATATCAGCACGTCTAGTAGAGCCATCAGAAGAGATGCAACCAACCTCCTCATAAACCTCATAGGAAGCATTCTGACGAATTGAAGCTGTGATGAGAGAACGAACCGTATTATGTCTGTTGATTCGGAGCAATTCTCCATGATGGCAGAAACCCAAGACATGAGGAAGCATTTCTTGCTCGTCGCATCTTCTGCAACGGGTTGAGTCAAGAGTTCTACCAGGGAGAGTACGTACAGGTATTGTATTACAGTTCATCTTAATGGCTTGCGTCCACTGACTGCTCGAAAGTCCCTTTTTGGTTGAGATCCCGAATTACCTTAGCCTACTTCCAGTGAGAATAGAAAACAACTCCCAAACCTTTACTTTTCAATTTGCTCCATTGATGAAAAGAATCTTCACGCAATGCTTTTCTTAGTTTTTGAGAAGAAATCGAAGGTAATTGGTAATTGTTTGTTGCAATGTTCAATTTCGTCTGGAAGATTTCGAGTGGCTGCTACATGAGGTTTGTCAACGTGTAAAAGTCTTTGACAAAATATATTTAAGTGCTGAAGGTAAGCTTCCCACTGGGCTTTAAAGACTCCTAAACCTCGCAATCTTCTTGGTGAGTACAACATAGCATCCGGGGTGTCAGTAGAAATGTTAATTATTTCCTTAACAGCGCTGCGAATTAATTTGTCAATATCAGTTAGAAATTTCACTTTAAGATCTTTTAAAGGAGCACATTGGAAGGGGTAAACCAACTGAGGCCAGATTTATAACTTAACCTTTAAATTGGCAAAACTTTATTTCTCACACTAGTTTATTAAACAATGTCGGACTGTAAAGGAAACAATTATCGCAATGTCCATATTTTATATGTTGTGCAATATTATAGTATTGTGAAATTTTAATTTTCCTACCAATTTTTTTCTGTTGTTCTATTAAAATTATAGCATATAGCCTATTACCCTGTTTTTTCCTATAGGAAACATTGCCAATTTAAGGATTAAGAAACTGTTGCTTAACGGACTTGGCGTAGATACGGTCAGAGTATAACGTTCCATAGACTTTCTGAACCAAAACCAGATTCTCGATAGCAATATGCACCACCTGAACTACTGTTACGCAACCTCTGGTCCGCGAAGGTCTCTGACTTGTGCAGTAACACAAAAAAGGATCCATATTTGGAACAAAATAATTATAAGCTATGAAATTCTCATTTACAGTTCCGTCGAAATGAGTTTGATCGACAGCAGAGAAATGATCTTCCACATGGATATGATCTCCTCTTGACTTTCGCTTTTCTTATGCTTTCCTCAACTTTGTAGCCAGTGTTATGTTAATTACCTATATTACGAGGAAATCACACCAACATGTAAAATGTTGTCTTTCACATGAAGCTAATTTGATTTGGTGCACCAATGGTTGAAGCATAACAAAAATTAGGAAAAAAAAATGGTTAATGTAGCGATGATGATGGTGATGATGATGATGATGATGATGATGATGATGATGATGATGACGATGATGGTGATGATGATGAATGTTCTTTTCCAGTGTTAATTTGAGAACTAAACGAACTGGAAATACGGTGACTGAAAGCCGTGCTCTGCATGTTGCGGTAGTGGGTTGAGTTCCGTCTGCAGTTTGAATTTTTGTCACCAATGCGACGTCCTGAATGATGTCATGCAGATCCCGCATCACGATAATCACACTGCGTGTCTGTCTTTCTTGCTACATTCATATTCCACTTCATAAAGGCTAATCGCTATAAGGTTACATCCATTTTTCACTTTTTCCCTTCAAAATTACGAGTATCTTAAGTTCCTTCAACAGAACGGTGAAAAACGAAGTGAGGCAAGTGGGCAACAAGCCTGGAGCTCACATAGATTATTTCTCATAACCCCAAATTCCCTTGCAAAGACAAGCGATCTTGTACCTTTTAAATTTGAATCATATTGCCAAATAAGGGTGAACGCGATGTGAATTATGAAAGAAGGGAAAATGGAAGGAAAAATAGTTAAAAGGTACGAGATCGCTAGTCCTTGCAAGGGAATTTGGGGTTATGAAGAAGAATCTATGTGAGCTCCAGGCTTGTTGCCCACTTGTCTCACTTCGTTTTTCACCGTTCTGATGGAGGAACTTAAGATAATTATGAAGGGAAAAAGCGAAAAATGAATGTAACCTAATAGCTACTATATGAAGGGGAATATGAATGTAGCAAGAAAGACTGCTTATAAACTCTACTTCTAATCATTCACCTCATGGGCCTAATTGACTCATTCTTAGCTTCAAGAGAATAGTTCTTCTACCTAATTAGAAGTGTCCAACATTTCATTGTCCTCTTTAATTTGTGATTTATTTTCTGTTAACATTTTTCAAGTACCGGTATTTATCTTTTTTATCTAAAGTGCGTGTCTCGCATAAGAATATCCTATTTACTGACTTGAGTTTCTTCTCCTGCATTAATTTTAGTTGGATTTAGTGCTCAATTTTCACGTCCTTAAGTCAGTACAGGCTCCATTATCAACTTGTGAAATTTAAATTCAATAAAATTATTTACAGTGTTCTGTTTCAGTTTTCTTCGTATTTTTTTGTTTTTTGTTTTTTGTATATTCTTTGAAGCTTGTTATAATTTACATTTAAAATTTACTTTACGTAGCATGCTTCGTATTATTTTGCACATACTTTGAAGCTTGTTATAATTTACATTTAAATCTTCCTTTACTTAGCATGCTTCGTATTATTTTGCACATACTTTGAAGCTTGTTATAATTTACATTTAAATCTTCCTTTACTTAGCATGCTTCGTATTATTTTGCACATTCTTTGAAGCTTGTTATAATTTACATTTAAATTTTCCTTTACGTAGCATGCTTCGTATTATTTTGCACATACTTTGAAGCTTGTTATAATTTACATTTAAATCTTCCTTTACGTAGCATTCTTCGTATTATTTTGCACATTCTTTGAAGCTTGTTATAATTTACATTTAAATCTTTCTTTACCTAGCATAATTCTATTTAAAACCAGCAATTATAGTTTGGGGCAATGTTTGTTCTGTGGATAATGGACAGACCAACGTCTAGAAAAGTGCCCGAGTTGAAGCTTAGAAAAAGCGATAGTTTTTCATCTTGTCCGTTGATCACTCAGCTATCCATAAAACTGAGCATCGCGTATTTTCTGGGAGTCGGGACGTGATACTGACCACATTGTCTCCTGCATTTGCTCAGATAACAAGGCGTGAGAGTCTACAGCGTAAGCAACGGTCTACAGTCATGCACTCTGACTGAAATGTGACTCTTGTTTTAAAATATGTAATATTGTCCAAATTTATATTGTATCTTATAAGATTTCTTCAAAACTTTTACTTCAGAGGGTGAAATTATTCCATTGAAATCTTAATTATATTACATTCTCATGCTCCATACTGTTCCTTTCAATTCGTTTTCAGATGCACAAAAAAGATCTGTAAATAACTATTTTCTTAAAAAATAATTCGGATTCCCCGAGATATGAAACATCTGCGTGGAAAGCCTATTTGCCAGACATTGATGTAACAGACAGATATAATGATCTTTATCTTATTTTTTGTTTAGCATTGTTGGCGATCTAAATGCGAGTGTAGGTATTTAATGGCTCCTGTTCCGAAGAGGAAGTGAATGGGTTGGTTTCTGTTTTACTGCCCCAGCGTTATGTTTCCTCCGCTAATATTTCGCTATGTAACGATCTGAACGTTGTTAGACGTTGAGTTTGGGCAAAAAAAGTTAATTTTTGAAATGTCGAGTTGAAGCTAATAACCGTGTTGAAACGCGGTTTTAAGAACTTAATGAATGTAATCAGAGTTCGCTGCAGGTGTTCTTGCCGTGTTCGTAACGTAAAAAGTTAAAAATAAACACTCGGGACGAGGTCCCTCGCCTGCAGAATTGTTGCAGTCTAAATATGGACAGGGCACCTAATAGCACCCGACACGACATACTCCAGTACAGAAATCGATTAAAATAGTGGGCCCCAAACTGTGAGGTGCATTCATGTGCTAAGTGAAGATAAGTGAAGAATTCTTAAACTTAAGCGTTGTAGGTACAGTAGTTACCCATCAGTTCTGATTTTGCTGATCAAAGATTAAATAACCCTTCGATAATTTTTCCTAAAATGCGGGCCTATCATCCTGCAAACTTTGGTTCGATTCTAAGCTGTGACTAAAAATGATGCTTCTGGTGAACAAGAAAGGAGAATGAAAGTTTTTCCTGAGATCTCCTATTTTCCCGAACATTAATACAATTCACACCACCAAAACTCCATTTAAAATTTTCTTTCCCATCCTTTGATACCCTTTAATTTAAGATGAAATATAATTATGGTATAGGTTGACGTACGACCTTACGTAGGCCTATGTTGTTTTAGGTAAAGATAGCCAGCCAGAGGTGGAACTTTCAGGAAGCGGTGTCGATAATTTGGTGAAGCATTTTCCAAGATCGTGTGGGTGCCCAGACGGCGAGACCGGAGGACAATCAGTTGAAACTGATGACCTCAGAGATCATCTCATTCATCTCTGTGTTATGTTTCAGATGTTTCACTCATTTCATCCCATCCTCCTCAGGTGGTTATTATTAACAATATAGTGTTTTACAGCACGGAACTTCCATCGCTTCTCTTAAGATGAAATGAATGAAAAAAGGTGAAATATAATATTGACGCATAAGGGGAGAGGACGGCTTTGGTATGGTGTAAACCCAGTGAATTTAAAGATTTTTTTTTTCGCTTTGCACTTTGACATGCGAGAAATAATGTACATAATATTGCATGCGCATTTATGCACTTCTCAGTTGCTGCGACGCCATTTTTAATGTTCTCATGTACAGGGTTTTTCGAGGTGGGGAAACCAGCAAGTTTTCAAAAAGAAAAACATTTGCTTTAAAATAATTTTCGCTATATATGGAAAATATATTACATAAAATTGAATGCGCATTTGTGACCTTGTTAGCTACTATAACGCCATTTTCTGTAATTTTAATGTTTCGCTTTATTTTCATGCAAAAAATTATATATCTTCGAATCTATGAATGCTACGGGCATGATATTTGAAACACTAATTTTTCAGACCATTAGAAAACTTTTCTCTGTAACATAAATTTGTTATTTCTTGCACTTGAAAAATATCCTTCTATATTTCTACAGAATTCATTCTTAAAATGTAATCTTTCATCTAAAAATTTTGAAAGCCAACATCAAAATTATTTATGAATATAATATATGGTGATTGCTTTCACGTGTTAATATTGAACTAACAAGCAAACGTTCTGATGGGGGCAGATAAAAAAGTTAAAATTTTTTCTTCCACCATGTTAATAATGTCAAAAGAAGTGCTTATACAAATTTTGGCCACTCGACCGCAATTACGAGGGCCGTAAAAAATAAATTCGTCAAGGGCAGTTAACAGAAAGAAAAAACACAATTTCATTGGACAAATTTATTGAAACGGACAGAGCTTGTTGAGCTATTTTTCAACATATTTTCCATCGGAATTGAGACATTTCTCATATCATGGGGTCGACAGAGAGAGGTGCAGACGCAGTCAAACGCTGGTTCCGGTCTGAGGCGGCTGACTTCTACGACACAAAAATTGATCCCATGGTATGACAAATGTCTCAATTCCAGTGGGGGATATGTTGACAAATAGCGCAACAATTGCTGTATCTGTTTCAATAAATATTTCCATGAAATTGTGCTTCTTTCTATAAACGGCCCCAGGGAAAATCACTTTCTGGACGATCTCGTAATTGCGGTCGAGTGACCAAAATTTGTATAAGCACTTATTTTGACATTATTAACATGGTGGAAGAAAAAATTTTAACTTTTTTATCTGCCCCCATCAGAACGTTTGCTTGTAAGTTTATAAATACCTAGTTCAATATTAACACGTGAAAGTATTCACTTTATATTATATTCCTAAGTGATATAGTGTTAAAAGTTGTGTAATTAAGATTTATAATCAAAATTATGCTACAGACATTTTATAGAATGTGCTTTTTGGAGTAAAATGTCAAAGATGTTGTGACTTTGTCTTCAAAAACGACTAAAATATATCCATTTTAGTGAATTATTGTATTCTGGTGTTTTTTTTTTTTTTTCAAATTTGAGTACCATGTTTTTTAATTAATGTCGAATTTAAATTGATACAACAATGATATTTCTACATACAAAAAATAAAAAATATGCATCAATTAGGAAAATAATTTATAATTGCACCGTCCCCACCCTTCATGTTGCTATTATGGCCGCAGTGCATCCGGGATTGGTTGGCGAACGAGCTCTAGAAATAATAAACAAATAAATATGGTCATTATTCTTGAGACAACACAGCATTGAATAATAAAAGACGCACACACCCTTTCATTGTTGATGATATAAGTCTCTATGCCTGTCACTAATCTCTACACATTTTTATATCAAAATACGAAGCAGATTTCATAAGAAGGACGGTAGACACCTACATCACGAAGCCCTCCCTTCGTAAATTACTCATAATAGTAATATGGCTTTCATTATGGAACCTGGCCTTCCAACTGACGTGAACTATAAGAGTCCAGTAACACATGCAATAATTTTTCAGTTACCTCGTGACCAATCTTCGCATGTTGACCTTTAAGGAATGGAAATAAGAGCAGAAACACTTTTATATCATCCATAAGCGGTTCATATACAGTGTTACAGTGTTACCAAATTCTTCGTAGACGAAAGCGTGTTTGTAACCCAGTATTTATGGTTTTTAATATCACCGTCGTATTTACTAAATCAAAGTACACGCGGTGATAAATAAGTTCACCACACCTTTTTAAAGAGTTCAGAGGTTATCCTACACCAGGTGGCACGATATAAGCAGTTTGTCAGTCAGCCACTAGAAGGCGATATGTAAGAAAATTGTTACGCGTGAATTATAAGGAATATGTGTAGTGTGAGACCACGTACCCCTCTGGGTAGCTGAAGGTACGATTTCAGTAAGATTTGTTGTATTAATGTGTCACCAATGAATGCTTCGTACATTTAGGCCCAATAGCCTTTTCTGGTTCAGTAGTTCTCCCCGCATCTCTTTGTCCTTGTAGTCTTTATTGTTGCATTAAATGTAGATGTTATTTTCATTCTTTTCAAACGTTCAGATAATTTCATTGTATATTTTTTTATTTGTGAGTTTAGGGATTTCACTTGTAATGCCAATCATATCATTTTGAATCTGTTATAGATGCGTTCATTTTTAGGATCTTAAAACTTCATCTTGTTAGACTATATTAACACTTTGTCATTCTTGTAGCCGCCCAACACTCGCTATTAATTTTTGAAACTTTAGTAGTAGGCCTATGTTCTTTATAGCTTCGTACGTTGACTGTAATCTTGACAGATTGTTCTATGCAGGGTGTCTCAGGACCTATTAATATGTAGAGTTATAACTTCCGTAATTTTGAAATATTTTAATTGAAATATGTGGTTGATTCATTTTCAATCATAGATTTAAATTCCTACTACATATAGTTTGAAAAATGCGTTTTTTTTTCTCTCCGGAAAATGTCTTTTTTTCCGTACAACTCCTCCCGCATAAGCTGGTTCGCCATTGCGGCGAACAGTTCGTGGCCGCACAGTACCGATAGTGTTTGTCCGTTTTTTTTGTGTTTAGTTGGTTATTAACGACGCTGTATCAACTAGTAGGTTATTTAGCGTCGATGAGATTGGTGATAGCTAGATGGTATTTGGCGAGATGAGGCCGAGGATTCGCTATAGATTACCTGGCATCCACTTTACGGTTGGGGAAAACCTCGGAAAAAACCCAATGAGGTAATCAGTCCAAGCGGGGATCGAACCCGCTCCCGAGAGCAACTTCAGACCGGCAGGCGCCTTAACCGACTGAGCCACGCCGGTTGCTGTTTGTCATTCTAACGCAGTGGTCCGGTATGGTATTAGCACAGTCTAGTATATACAGTCACGAAGCTCAATACGTAGTAAATTTGCATCCATAGATAGCTGCTAACCACTAGGATCGCTACTATCGCCTCATTACAGACAATGCGAAATAGTACCTGCACAGTCTATTGTACCTAGTACCTCATAAACTCAAGCTTCGTGACTGTATTAGGCTGAGATTTTTTGTAATTGAAAATTATTTGCAAAATAAAAACCTCTGCAAAACGCGTTAAAGTGCATGAATTCGTAAATTTTCTCGCAAACATTCGGAAATCTCAATCTCAAATTGTAAGTCTATATATATTTGTAGACTGGGTAGCGATAGAAGGGGTCGTTGCGTGTCGAATTCAGTTCGCTTTTCGGGATGTCTGGGGTTCAGTTTCTGGTAGCGGGCATTCTAGTGACCTTCTCTTATAGTTTCCTTCATTCCTTTAGGAAGATTCACAAATTGTATTTCTAAATATCTTCCGACTCCAATTGCCTTTATTTACACGTATTAACCTTCAGCTTACCTTTGTCGTTTGGAGCTTCATCCAATAAAACCAAATTGTCATCCATTGCAAAGCAAAGTGAAGTCAATGACGTAATCATAATTTAGCGAGGAAACCTCTGATGAATTTCCGCGCCCTGAAGATGGCGGGGTGACTGCGGGTGACGTGCAAGCAGGTAGCTCACCTGACGCGTGTTGCGTCACAGCCTGCTGATATGCAAGCCGGAGGGTCTGCAAGACGAGCTGCCCGCTGCAGACTGCCACCGGGTGCCACGTACGGGACGTCCCGTATCGGAATACTTATGCATATTGTAAACTTTGTCGAATTAAGTACGTCTGATTAATTGAGGTGTTTTTATTACAATTTTTCGCCCTGAAATTAGTCCTTATTTTGTAAATACAGCGAACAATATAACCGATTGGTCTTCTCCATGTTAATTTTACGAATTCCTGTTCTGACACAAAAATTGATAACTTCATATTTTTTCTCGGCATCTAATGGTTCATCGTCTTTCAATGCCGTTTTTGGTAATCGTATTATTTCCATTATTATGAGAGCTTCTCAACTATTTCTCTGAATTTTAGTAAATTACATACACTTTAAAAATATTTTACTTGCTTCTTAGGCTATTTCATTACTTTGTTTCTTGTACCTTTCCTTAATTTCATATAAATTATATGACCATAAAATCTAAAGCCTTAAATTTCGTGTCAGTTCACGTAAATATAATTTGGTTTGAACAATATACCTTAAGCACCGAATTTGAGGTACGCATATTATTTCTATATTAGTCACATTTTTAGTAATATTTTGGCTATGCATTTTAATATGCAAAATTTTGTACGATAAATTTCCCTTTCAATTTTGACTTTTTCTGTCATGCAATTTGAAATTTATGAAAGTAGTTAGTCGTAACAAATTCAAGAATTTTAAGATGTACTAGAATCAATTTTGTTTAATAGCACGTGTTAACATTCTGGAATGGGTCACAATAAATGCACAGAAAACACTAACATTTTTAAGTACGTACATTAACCACGGTACCTTTTAAAAATGTTCTAGAAATTCGTGATTATATAAATAGGATTTAAGATAGCTATCTGCTTCAACTTATTCCAATATGCACATTCTTTCATTAATAAGATTTTTTTTCCTAATTTTTTTCGCCATGGTGAATCTTTACGTTACTATTTCTAGGAAACTGAAACAAAACTTTTCAGAATGTAAAACAGTGGTGTGTTAACTCTAAAAAGTTACCCTTTTATTTAAAAGTTAATGATCCACTTGAAATTAAAAATACGGTACATGTTTAAAGTTTCATTTAGCATATCTTTAACCTTTATTGAATATAATTAGGCTACATTCATAATTTTTCTGAATGTGCTGTAGTATTTATGGCTGAATTTATGCCTTGGATTAATTTTATATTGTTTTCTTTGAGTTGTAAAAATATCTTTAGTCGTTACTGAGTTGAAATTTATATTATAAAGTTTTTCAGTTGTTCCTGTTATAATTTGTGCTTTTTTAATAGCAAAACAAAAAAACTTTATGCAAAATTAAATATCAAACATAGAGTATTTACTCATTTCAAGCTGCGATAAAAGTATACATATTTACATAAAATCTGTATTAGAATTGACTGAAAAATTCACATCCTTATCGGGTGTGGAACGCTTAACGATGAATAATTTTTTCCGAACCTCTTCTCCCACGCAAAGACTCAAAATAATTGAAATTTAAATGCACGAGAGAGGGTTTTTATTATTGTCTGCAGAAGAGGTATGTTTTTATGGATGTCCCTGTGGCAGGACGATAGGATAGGTAGGTTCTCATCGTGATCTACCCCCGTCCCATCACGTAACGTTTATTGCTTGAGAGGGGTGGGGTGGTTTCTTGCAGAAGAAGAGTCCAACGGCTAGCAACCGGCCGTCCCGCGTAACCGTCCTGTTTGGAGACGGGCCCCCTCAGTTCTTCTGCAAGACACGGTTGTGAGTGTTCTCACCAGGTCCCATGTAGATTTACTTCGTAGATGTAGGTGGAGGTTCCAGCGATGTTGTGTGCCGTTCATAACAAGGTAGGTGTGGCCCCACTTTGCTAGTGATAATGACTATAATGATGCTGGTGGTAATTGACTGTGATTGCTGTGCCTGGATACACTTGCTTAATGATTTGTTTGGACGCGGTGTTTACGGTTTACTCAGTGTCTCGATAATTAGTGGTATAATTTACTTTCGTGCCTAATAATGAAGTGGTGATTGGGTGTTGTGATTTCTGTTCTGTGGTGTGAGGGGAAGAGGTTGTGATTTCTGAGGACGTTAATCGCCAACATCTCGTATACACGAGGTTTTCGTTTTCAATTACATTGTGAGAATTAATTGCAATTTATGAATGGCTTTCGACGCCTACAATTAAAGCCAGTTAAGAACTACCTGCCTCTGTTAGTCTGGTTTACTAACTTTTGAGTTCTTCTCTTATGAAGATTTTTTTTTAAACCGTGTGTTGATATTGTTTTTTTTTTCGACGTATCGAAACTTCTTAAGGCCCGCTCCCACTTAGCGGAATCGAACGGAATCGAATCGAAATGAAAAGCCTGCTGCTGCTCACATCTAGTGGAATCGAACCGAACAGTACTTTTGTGTTTTGTCATACGAAAGAGGATAATTCTGCACAACATTTTTTTTTTCGTCCATAAATTGAAGGGTTGGATGCAAGAAAGGCATTTTAGAGGATGTGCCCTTTTTGGGTAACACGCTTTATTGTGTTTCCTGAACTGTTATGCATATGATCACCAAGTTGTAGTTCAATACTGTGTTCATAGAGGTCAGGAGTACCCAAAATGTAAAGGTGTGCATAGATAACATTATTACGGTTTGAATTTTGAACATCAATTTTCTCAAAACTTGCATTTGAGAGAAGTGCCTTTCTTGCACCCAACCCCTCAATTGTGATTTTTGTATACGTACTATTTCAGCACTAACTTTCAATCGTAAATGAATTAAGCCTCCAAACTGGATATGGTTCATTTGTTTTTTGACGAAGGCTTCACGAGAACTTACGATCTTACCCGAAACAAGAAATTCTGTTCCGGCAGTGGAATAAACATTCTAGCTCCTGAATTCTGTTCTTTTCTATTCACTTCGATTCGATTCGACGCGCCGCTTTCTGCTATCTTCCATTTAAATACATTGTGAAGAGAAATTCTGTTCCATTCGATTCCACTAAGTGGGAGCGGGCCCTCACAGTCCCATCCTCAGTGTCGTATACATACCTCAAAACCTGAAAGGGTCCAGCTGTTAGGGTAGCCAAGCATGGATGATGAAAGCGAGTAGACTACTGTATCAGCTCTCGAGTGATAGATCCTAAGGAAGAATCTGTAAATACTACGAAATATCGCAGAAATTAAACTTCAGCGTCATCGTTTAAAATTAAAAATGCCTTGGCTCTTGAAACCTACCTGTCATATTAATGTTTTTAAGTTAAAATAAACAAATAAAATTATTTTACATAGTAAAGGTAAAAAGATAAATGTACTCCAATACATGCCTTAAGACACATGGGGCATGGAAGTAAAGCCCCACGTAGCCTATTCTTTGACCTTGACATTAATGTGAGATGGTGTGGTCGGCATCACGTTCAGAGCGCCTTTTTACCCCCGGGGAAAGACTCGGTTGATACTCAATTTGATAGGAGGCTGAGTGAACTTCGGGGCCGTTCTGTAAGTTTGGTCACGAGAAAATCCTATCACCACCCGGGATCGAACTCCGCACCTTTCAGTCCGTAGCCAGCTGCCCTACCAACTGAGCTATCCGGCCGTCTTTTATATAGTAATGCACAAAAATATTTAAAGATCGTCAAGAAATTTGGGAACAGTCGTGTATTGTTACTTGTAGTACTACCTTGGACTATTTGTGAATGGAATCTGTCTTTCATTGGTTGCTCACAGGCGGTATGCGTCTTTCTGTGCGCATTAATACAAAATGCGATTAATTAAATTATTATTACAACATTGAAATTTGCGTATTAAAATTAAACATGAATATTAATAACATTCAAGAGATCATTGAATCTTTTTCTGCAGCTGAAGCTACAAGACTAAGTGTTAACACAAAGGAAAGCAAACTGCAAGAGGGCGGGGAAATATTTCCTAGACCACAACTTCGTTTCATCGAGAAACAGCCGACAATCTTTTTGAAACATGTTTTCACATCAATCTGCAATGGAATCTATTCGAACGATGGTTGCAGTATAAAGTAATGCAATTGAAAATACAAGACTGTTGATATTTCTTGACGATCCTTGGAATTTTTTGTGTATTACTGTGTAAAATATTTTTATATGTGTAAACTTAAAAAAAACACGAAAATGACAGATAGGTTTTAAGTGCCGTGACCCCTAAAAATTTACATTACAATCCAATCAAACCTGAATTATGCCATATTCCTTGTGATTAGTTTTCGACGTCTACGTGCAAGTTCAATCAAGGCCTTACTGGTAGCTGTTTGTTTACTTTGGTATTGTAAATTCAGTTTTATTGGTTAATTTCTCCAGTATATGCAACACGCAACACTCCACTGAATCAAAGGCGTAATGAGTAGAGAGCGGAATTCTTGATTCTTCGCTGCGCTCGGACATGGTTTCTGATAAATCTTCATCTGATTATCCATTTGTTTTTTTTTTCCGAAGTTTAACCCCAACTGTAAGGTGAATGCCAGATATTCCCTTTCGAATCATCGGATTCATCTCACCAAAATAAAATCTCGTCGCCACCTATTGCATCGTCGCTGTATAACATACTCTAGCATTTTTTCTAGCGTCTTTAAATAAATTGCATTAAAAAAAAAAAGACTATTGACCTTTTCTAGCCTAGCATAATGAACAACACTTCGTGAGGAGAAGTGTTGGAAGGCGGATTTTATTTTTATTTATTTTTTTTTTGTAATAAATTGTTATAGCTCTCAGAGAGTAAGAAATTTTTGCCTATTTGTGTCTTGAGAAAGGTTCTTTCACTTGTCACGAATCTGCTTCGTGGAAACCCGGCTTTGCTACTTTCAGAATAAAGTCGTAGTGCAGTGGCGTAGTGAGTAGCTATTTTATCTCACTTGAGAGCCCATCGTCCTGCCTTAAGTTTGAACCTTTGAATCTCGTATATAATTGCAAGGATTGTAACCTCTGGACCGCTTTATTTAGTATTCGGTTTTAACGACTTCCCCAGTGTTAGTAAGGTGATAGAATGGTGAGGTACTCAACTGTTGGAAAAAGATTCGATAGCGGTATATCTCATAATTTGAGCAGAAGGGCTGAAGAATTGACAATAAACATTGTAACCAGTATATCCAAAGCAAGATTTCCGGTTATTCTTCCGAATACAATTTTCCGAACAGCATTATTCCGAAATGAACATTTCCCAAAGCCAAATTTCCGGAAGGGTCATTTCCTGAAGGAGAATTTATCCGAATGCATTGTTTTTAAACAGCATATTCCGAATTGTTTTAAAAGTATAACTTATAATTGACTCAGTATTTGACTTTCATTTGATATAATAAAAGTAGAAGTTCAATCTATAATATTTATCTATTTTGCAAATGTTTTGTTGTCATACATAACACTATGTACATTTTAATTTGTTCAAGGTTTAGATTTCGTGTTTCTTAACAATGAAAAGGCGAAAACGTTAATATTTCATATACAATGTTATAGCAAATAAACATTTGCAAAATAGATAAATCTTGTAGATTGAACTTGAAACTTGTATTATATTGAACTAGATTTATCTGAAAACAAAATGAATTGTAAAATTTCATTTGATAGTTTAGTGCAAAATTTTTTCAATATTTACATCCGATTTTCTGTAGCAATTTTGCAAATTTGTTTCCAATATTTATACTTGGCCTCTTTATTGGAATTTGCAAATATTTGTCCAATGTTTACATTTGACTTTTTCACTGGAATTTTCAAAATCTATTTGCACTATTTACATTAGACCTTTAATTGGAATTTTGCAAATCTGTTTACAGTTTCCTCAGAGAATGAATGGTCGCAGTCTAAGATATGTGAAGTTGTGGCTAAGAGTCCACAAGTACTCTAGTAGTCTGTTGTCTCCTTTGTATGTCTCGAAGTCTTGCACACGAAATAATCTCAGCCCAACCCGTGTATATTGTATTGTATTGTATTATATGGTTTTGGGCTAATTCTCCATCTTTAATTCGTCAAAGGAAAAAAAAAAAAAAAAAAAAAAAACTTAACCGTTTAACAATAATTTCAGCCTATCTCCTGCGGATTTAGTTATCTAAGGTCTCTTCTCCATCTTAGAGAAATTTGGTATTATAGAAACGTTTCATTAGTGCTATTCTATTATTAGGCCCTATACATTGAAGTTGTAATTCATTGTTGTTGTTGTTTAGTCAACTGTCCGAAGACAGGTTTGAACCTCACAAGTAACGCCAATCAGGCATCACTCATGAGGCAATTAGGCCAGGAGATAATGAGGTAGGGGTGGCCAGTTCCTTTCCCCCTCCATTGCATATATCGCCGATTAGCTACATATTCCACTAATCAGACTTCAGATGCATACAAACATTTGTTCTTCCTCTGACACATATCATCAAAGGAGATGTACTGCCTGATAATATTTATTATCAGCCTCAATCAGAGGTAATGTAATTCATTATTGCTACGTATTTTCGGAAATCTGCATTAAAAAAAATGGAATCGGCAAAATGATATTTTGGAAAAATGTGGTTTCTCAAAATTGGGTTAGGTCAAATGGAGTAGGGGAAAACGATCATTCCGGAAAAAAAAAAACCCATTCGAAATTTTGGATTCGAAAAGATGGACGGGAGAGCCAAAGCAAAGATTTTACCACTTGTTTATCTATTGGGTACTATTTGTTTATCATTATATCTACTCCAAATGGAACGTACGATTGTTGACATGCTGCTTTGACATTCAGCTTCAACCAAGTCCATTAATCCAGACAAACATTTCCTCGTCATACAAGTTAACTGTTAGAAATTTTCATTACATTGACAGCAGTCATGAAAACATACAAAATAAGAAGAACATGTTAAATCATTTTAACAGACTAATTAATGTTAACTGGATTACGGTTTAGTTTCGTTTTATTTTAAATTGATCAATCCAGGGCTGCATATTCGTGCGATCGGACTCGCGAAAGTGCTGCTCTCTGTTACGATATCTGAGTATTACGTGCTGGTTTTTAAGAATAATTTATTTCTCCCGACCTGAAGTTCCTAAGGCAAAACGTGGCAGTAACTGATGTCTTGGAATGATAAAGAATTGTTGACGATATTGGATAGTTTTGAAATCAATGTCATTTTCCAGGTTAGATTATTTGCTCGTTAATGTCCAAGTATGGAACAAAGCTTTCTTAAATTTACTGTATGTAATTTGAAACCTGTTGTTAAGACTAATACCTCAATATTGACTAAATACAGAATATTATTACTCAATTTGGAAACGACACACCTCAAACAATCGCTATTATTATAATGTTTTTCACGCGACATAGTACATATTAATACGTCTAATTTCCTTCGTGGCTACAGTGTTTTGTGTGGGCGCATGTAATATGTATTTAAATTACCACCATTAACAGCAACGATACAACTAGGCAAAATTTCTTAAGCATGAATGGCTAGTGTTGTTCTGGGCGGCGAAATAATCATGGCCTCTGTGAACTAAGTCCATGAAAAGGAGTATAACGATCCAATATTATTGATTGATTTGTGATAAATAATTTCTTTTTGATCTTATTCAAACGCATTTTAAGTGTACATCGTTCTTCAATCAGTAGACCTATTATTTTCGATTTTCTTCTTCTTTTTATATCTTATTTTTCTAACTAGAAAAGACAGGATCCTGACTTCAAATCCCAGTGAGTCCAAGTTGAATTTGTGGTGAGCAAACAGATTTTTGTGCAGCTATCCGCATTTCCGTCTTTTTGCCTCATTCCCGCATTTGTTCATAATTCACACAAATGCTAATCATCGCTAAAGCAAAAAGCGAAAGGGATTTTGTTCTCGTGTTTCTGGTCACCAACGTAGCTCAACGGTAAGAAGCTGGTCTCCTGTTCCGGAGCCGATTTTGGACGCCGGTTCGATTCCAGGTTGAACCGATTGCCTGATTTGATTATTTCTCTGAGGTTTTCCTCACCTGTAAGACGAATGTCAGGTAATCCATGACCAATCCTCTGATTCACCTTTCCAGATCTCGTTATCACCAATTCCACCGACGCTAGGTAACCTTGCAGTTGATACAATATCGTTAAATAGCCTGTTAAAGGATATTTCCCAGGAGGCAAATTGCATGCGGCCCATACCGCGAACCTTCTGCAATGGAAATCCCGGAAGTAGATGACGTCTATATTATTATGGCTTAGCTATTGTTGCGTAACAATGGACTAGCGTAGTGTTCGGGATGTCAGGTGTTCGTCTACTATGACAGGTTCTGCCTGCTTCATCTAGGTGTTAGCGATCGGGATTTGTGTTCGGAGGCTGGCCTCAATTATCAGCTGGAATACCCTTGGGTTGATTACCTGGGTGAGTTTTCTCCGTGACTTTTCCCACTCCGTCAAATAAGAATACAATATATTAAGGGGAGATGAACTGCTCTATACTGGCAATGTTAAATTTGCTTATTTAATTACCAATTATCTCAGGAACTGCTGCAGATGTCATACTGAAATTTTTATATGATAAAGATACAAGGTTTATAAGGAAGCTAAAGCAGATTTATCAAGAAATACAAGTTGTAAAAATATTTGATCTTTTAAATAATGTTGATTTTATATTCTTGTTTTCTACCTGATTTTTTCTAATCAATCTAATAGACATGCGTAGGGTGACCAGACGTTCTCTTTTGTCCGGACATGTCCTCCTTGAAATATCTCAAAGACTTCTTATGCAATCATTAGTTGTTGTTTAAACGAATTGTAATACCTCGTTCACGCATTAAAATCCAGATTTTTTTCTCTATTTTTTAAGGAAAAATTTCCATTTTCTAAAATTCTCTTGAGTTTAAAATTCGCAGCAAATTGACCCGGGACCGCAACTGCTACTTACATAATAACATTGGAAGTTGTTAATCAACTTATTCCCTCCATTTTTCGTAAACGTTTTGGAGTTTACTACAAGTGTGGAAAGATTAGATTTCTTCCTTGAAAAAAAAAGTGAAAATGGCTCGAAATTCAAAAGTGTGGACGTGAAGTGGCAGATTATTAGGATGTGGAAGAATGACTTGAGATAATATCTAACTCAACCCCAAAATTCATTGATCTAAATACATTCATTCTGGAGTAATTAATTAATTAATTTATTTATTTATTTCATCAATCTTTGTTCACGTCATGGCGGATTAGATGTATTCCAGTTCTTAATCCGCCATCACTCTCAATACAAATATAACAAAAATTAATACATAATGAATCTATTAGTATCCTCTGTTTACAACAACAACAACAACAACAATAATAATAATAATAATAATAATAATAATGACAATACTAATAACAATACTAAAATTAATAATAATAATAATAATAATAATAATAATAATACACAACTAATAATAAGCATAGCTCTTGTATTTAAAACTCCTACTTTAGCTTTTTCATTTTTTATGCTCAATCTCTTCAGAATTATTCTATTAACTTCATAGGCTACTCTTCGTAGTTTTTTATCGTGTGACTACTCAACATTTATAATTCCATCTCCGTTAGAGCTTTGACTTTCTCTTCCCATCTAATTTTAACTCTAAAAAGAAATTTTCCTAATTTATGTAGATTGCTGGCGTTTAGGTGACCATTCATTTTTATAAGCTACTATAGCGTTTATTTGTAGAAATTTTTTATCTACCCAACTGTGTCTCAAATCATTCGTTGCCTGACACTTTAGCGCAATATGCATTGCGTCTTCAGCTAGTCCACACAAAGGACATTTATCCTTCTCTACGTTCCCTCTCTTATTCTTGAGTCTCCAGATACCTAATCTCCACCATGCCATTCCTGTTCTCTCTTCCCTTGAATTTAGTCTAACATATTCTTCCTGTTCCCAAAACTGCTTAACCTCCCTATAGTATTTTAGTGATCCTAGGTCTTTAATATTACTAAAAATATCTTGTCTCGAAATTTCGTTTGCCCTCTCTTTTGCTATTCTTCCAATAGTTTTCGTGTTTATAGCCCTAGTTCTCTCCATAGCCAATTTAGACCTAATCTGTTTATTTCTCGTTCCAGCTCCTTCAGCCGATTCGATTTCCAATTAGCGGCTTTCGTACAAAAGATACATGTTTTCATAACTGCCGAATCATTCCTACACAGAATATTACTTAAATGTTTGATTTTTCTTTCTAGAATAATTCCCAGACTCGAATCGGTTCCCATCTCAAGTAACGCTGCCAGGTTAGAATGCCTCCGGTATTCCTAGAAATTTTTTACACATTTTGGCTCTTACTTTATCGATGTTTCTGCTGGATAACCTACTACCCCAGATCTCAATATTATGTAATATCTTTGATTCTACTAGTGCATTATAGATGTTGACCAAATTCTTTACCCCAATATTCGGCCATTTATTTAGGCATCTGTCTACTGCTTGGATTCTGGAGTAATTAATTTTTCTACTAAAAATGTAATTTTTCAGTAAGTTTTCATAACAGAACAATTTTTGTATAATACACAGTTCGAAAGATAGACAGATTGGGTTTTGCACTTAAAAAACTTCATTTTTTCATAGGCATTTGGTCCTTTGTAAACATCAGGGGAGTTCACGTAAGTATAAGAATAGAAGTGAAACATCTCTTTGGAAGGAGTGTCCTTAAACTTCTGGTAGAACCTGTATTTTTCATCTTTACTTCTTTTAAGTTAGAAGTTTGAGGCCTTTTTTCCCCCCATTTCGAAATTTAGATTCGGATTACCTGAGATTTCTGGCAAACGGGGTTCTACTGTGCGTCTAAACAGTTTGTAGTTGACACTATTCAATTGTAATTTATAAATAAAAATTATGGTATAGCCTACGTGTTTTAAAATCGATAATATAGCTGAAAAGATAAACTGTATGTTTTTCTATAGAATGACGAAAATATGTGAAATGTGTTAAAAGCTTGCAACGTTAAATTAATTTTAACAATAAAATTGTTTAGAATGAAATATAGGTGTGTATATAATATCGACCATATTTCGCAAATATTTACGTATTTTTTGAATATGAGTAGGAATTAAACAAAAAAAAATAATTAAGAGCATTACCTATCAGATTCGAAGAAAAAACAATAACGAAAAAGTATTTGCATGTCAAATTCCACATTGAAACATTTCACCTAATATATTTTATAATTAATTACTGATGTTTAGCATGATGAATCTTTCATGTTCTCGGTACAGATTTATTCTACGATTTCACAAGTTTGAAACAAGAGACTAACTTTCCTACATATCAATTTTTCCGTTGTAATATGTCACATATTTTTAAAATGATGCGTAAATTTTTCATACATGAATATGCAGGGTATTTCAGAAGTTAAGAAGTTTAAGATATTTTGAATTACAGTAACTTTTAACATACTGTAGATTGTCATCCCAAGTCTTAAAATGTGTACTGAAAAGTAAAAAAAAAAAAAAAAAATTGAAATATTTATTTCTTGATATGTCCTTAGTTGTGCTATCTCACGGCATTTTATTCAGCTGCAAATTCGTTGGTTTGGGCTTCGACTGACGGTAGGAAACTTTAAAATTACTTCCCACATATAGGGATAGTATGCATTTCCCTCACCTTGTGTTTTTTATTAGATGGTGGTCCTATGCCGTACTGTTCATGTGATCAGAAAGTTACTCTATTTGTGAATGCCTAATGCTAGTCCATAGACCTCTCACAAATGAGTACAGAACGTGCAAAAGGATGGTTTGTTGAATTTATGAGTAATGGTTGTTAGGGTTGTTAGAATATTATTATTATTATTATTATTATTATTATTATTATTATTATTATTATTATTATTATTATTGTTATTGTTAGTATTATTATAGTATTTATTATTATTATTGTTATTATTAATTTTCCTTCTTGAGGCTCTTTATTAGATGTTTTAACCTCAGTTTCGACCAACGCTGGACGATAAACACAAAATGGGGGGAGGGCTTTCCTGATCCTATGATCAGTAATTACATTGCAGAGCTATCGTGGCGAAGTCGTGGGACAAATATGATACAAGGGGCAATCATCCATCCCCTAGAATGGAGATAAATCTGCGACCACGAAGGAAATCGAACCACAAACCGCTTGGTTGGGAAGCACGTGCACTATCCACTGAGTCACAGTGTACTACTACTACTACTACTACTACTACTACTACTACTACTACTACTACTACTACTACTACTACTACTACTATTACAGTTGTTGTTTAGTCAGATGTCCGAAGACAGGTCTGAGGCCCGGTTTCTTCAACCTTTGTTAAATTATAACTCTGTTATTCCATTTTAACTGTAAACTTAACAGTTGAAGCATTTTTAATTGCTGTTAGTACTATCAGGCTGCTAAAACGCATGTTAATTTAACTGCCCAATTTCATGCAGTTAAATCATTTAACTCTCTGTTAGCATAGAAGTATTCAATATGGTTGGTGCGTTAGATGCTGAACTTTTATATCTTGATTATTTAGAAAATGATATCCATGAATACATAGAGAGAGCAGAAGATGGTTTCTGTGATTTGACAGAACAGAAGTTCATACAAAGGTATAGGCTGTTTTCTGCCAAGCCTCACTTTTCGCTTTCAACGTAGATTCGTTTGTTTGTTTATTCTCAATAATTGGTCTATACTGCGAAATTATTTCCAGCAGAAGGCTTCTCTCGAACGAAGAGAATTAGTCCTACGATTTCTTTTTGTTCTAGTGTTTTCCATTTCACAACAGCAATACCAATACGCCGCTCCACGCTAGGTATTGTGATATCGGCGACGGAAAGTACCATAAATCAAACCTGAGAGAATAGAAAGACTTGTATCCTCTCTGAATCAAACAACGGAAACAAGCGAGAATCGCAATTGTCTGAGTTCAGAAAACAGAATTGAGCCTATACTTGGTTTTAGGTTATGGTTAAACTCTAGAATCTCTGGTCCTAACAGAAAGTTAACAAACAGAATGTGAAATATAAAGTTTAAGAAATGCAATATTTTTAACAGCAATTTATACTTTTAACTTACAGTTAATTAACGCTATGTTAGGTACATTTTAACAAAGGTTGAAGAAATCGGGGCTGAACCTCAAGTGTTACCAACAAGGCACCACTTAAGAGGCAACTAGGCCAGGAATAATGGGATAGGGTGGCCAGTTCCTTTCTCCCTCCATTGCATACATCGCCGATTAGCTACATATTACACTAATGAGACAAGTATTACAGTAATTATGATAATGTAATAACTTAATAATAATAATAATAATAATAATAATAATAATAATAATAATAATAATAGTTTTAAAATTTTTGTAAAGTAATAAGCTAATCTTATTATTTTCGTCATCGTCATCAATATTGTTTAGACAATCTTTGCCAATCGGAATGTCTAGGAGTAGTGTTCAGCGTAAAGCGGAACTCTGGTACAGAGATAACATTTTTAGTATGGTTTCTTCCGGGAGGGAAGTAAAGCTGTGGGTCTCGTGTCGTAGGTTTATGACGCGTAAAAACCATTGCCCCTTACAGAAGGCCCCAGGTAAAATTGATCGGTCATTTCCCGTCGACACCGAGATTCGACTCCGAATAACGTCTGCAGTTGAAAGCGTAGTTCAATAGAATGCCAGTACAACTACGACACTGGAATCTTCGTATTTAGAAGAGATTATTTCAAGTGTGGCAATCATTAATTACTGTTATACTGTAGATGTTAAATTCTGAATGTAAAAAAAAAAAAAACTATTCAACGGTTTACATAAAATTATGTACACAAAAGATAGGCAACTTAATTTCATTTGTTCGTTTTAAAATTTGTGAGGGAAGACGTAGTTCGTGTTTTCGGAATATAATAAGAGATTTTTTTTTCTTGTAATTACAGCATATCAACATATTCTCGTCCACACCTGTGGAGTAACGGTTAGCGCGCCTAACCACGAAACCAGGTGGCCCAGGTTCGATTCCCGGTCGGGACAAGATACCTGGTTGAGGTTTATTCCGGGGTTTTCCCTCAACTCAATATGAGCAAATGCTAGGTAACTTTCGGTGTTGGACTCCGGACTCATTTCACCGACATTATCACCTTCATCTCATTCAGACGCGGAATAACCTAATATGTTGATGAAGTGTCGTAAAATAACCTACTAAAATAAACAAAATGAACATATTCTATTTTAAAATTATGAAATAAAACGGAATTAAGGAGGAAATGTATTGAATAATAAATTTTATAGACAATTTATATTTACGTATTTTTATAGAACATTCACCGAAGCTTTGTTGCATTTTTGTCATATTCTCCACATATACACCTTCAACTTCTTATTCTGTTTATCTTCTCGTATTTCCGTGCTTCCTCCTCTTCTATTTCTGATTGTTCTGCTCTAATTTTTTATTCCATTTCTCTTCTTTTCCATAGGTTTCTTTTAATTTCTGCTTCTCATAATTTTTAGCCTTCCAGTTTCTTATATTGTTTGTTGTTCTTGCATCTTCAATCCATTCCGTCTGCGAATGAATCTTGCAAACATTCGCTAATTTTGGTAATTTTATTAGCCTATATTCGTTCTTAAAAAGTGTCATTTCCGTATTTGTTTTCCCATAAGTCGTAAAAAAATAATTTACGAGAGTTGATCATGAAGTATTTACTGTACGTTAGCAGTTGCATTGGCAATGCAAAATTGAATGTAAAGAATCGGTTAAGTCAAATATTCGGCGAACTAAAATTTACATGATATGGGTGGCGGAAATATATTTCTCTCGAAATGAATATTATAGTCCACCGCTGTGGAGTAAGGATAGTATATCTGACCATGAACGAGTGAACTCGAGTTCAAATCCTGATTGGGACAAGTTACGAGCTTGGGTTTTTTTTCCGAGGTTTTCCCTCAACCAATTGAAGCAGAATTGCGGGTTAACTTTCGGCGTTGGACTCATTTCGTCATCATTAATTCACATATCATTATCCATAAGCCTACCATATCCCGGTTAAGTTGACTGTGCGGAGTGCTGTATTTGTACAAGAGCGCGGTCGTTTCACTACAACTGTTATTCACAGAACAGAAGTGATAAGCACAATAAGTCTCAGGATGCAGTGTAAACATTCGGATCCCTCCTCCATAAAAGAGAGAGGGGAAAAAAATATTACTCACTTTATAAATGCTGAATTTGGCATGGACTGGCCTGAATGTGAAGACAAGATTCTTGTGTCTGCGCATGATGGTTTCAGTAATGTTCAGATCGTATAGAATTTAACACTTAATGCAAGGTTTAATCATAGCTGTGTGGATGAACTTTATCTTACACAGTTACATGTTAAGTTTACTTTTTCTGTTCTCGAATTGTCTAGAATTTACTCACATCTCTCACCGCCGCGTTGCTATAAGACCCTCGTGTGCATGAAGGGTTGCAAAGGGATGATCACCAGAAGACAGTGATGTCAGAAGACACATTGTTCAACGGGACCCTTGTAGCGGGACAGGTTGGGCTGGTACGTCCTCACCCCTCGTGATTACGGGCCGGTCCAACTTTTTGCCCCCAACCCTCCACTCTTCTTCAGCACGGTTTCATGGAAACTTCGAGGCTTGGTCATGATTAAATTTCTCACGTTACTTGTAGATATATGTACAGTATCTGTCCAACTTGAGGTAACAGCTGCTAGAAAAGAATCTTCAGCAGCTTCGAATAATGGATTTCCGACGGAAATTTGGGTGAATGAAAACTTCTTGTAAATTTTTAAAATTCTTTCTTTTGCTTTCATTCTTCTTTCAGTTCATATTTGACACCATTGACAAGTTTTTGGGATTCCTAGGTGTATGTACAATAATGATTTCCTTGTAAATATAATTATGTGAAAAGGAGCTATCATGATTACCGGTATACCCTACCAGAAAATGTTTTCAATGGCACGACGACAGCGTACCGTCAAAACCTTTTTTCTTCCGCCGTGGAACTACAAATTCTGTCTATTCTGAAGTTTGTCTAATTCAAAATCTTGGATAATTCGGTGTTTAATGGTTCCTTCAACTTCGACAGAAACGGTCTAAACCAACCAACTAAATTTATGGAGCCACCGTGGAAATCTTACCAGGAACCTTTTGCATAAAATCAATGCAATATAATAAAAACTTCTTCTTCCGCCCCGTTTTGCCGTTAGGCGTTGGGTTCGCCTCGCTTCGTCCAGACTCTCCAGGATTCCCGGTCCCTGCTCATTTTCTTCATTTCTGCCAATGTCTTGCCTCTCTTTCTTCCTATTCTTACCACTATATCTTTCCAGTTTATCCTTGGCCGTCCCCTACCTCTTCTTCCCTCCACTCATTTCCATTACTTGCCTAACCTTCCTTTCTTCTGTCATCCTGTTTGCATGTCCAAACCATTTTAGTTGTTTTTCTTCTATTTTATTTATTGATAGTTTGTCTTCTTTTGCCTCTTCTCTTATTCGTTCGTTCCTAATCCTATCTTTCTTAGTCTTTCCCATCATTCTTCTTAAATATTTCTTAAATATTTTATTTCGACTGCTGTTATTCTAGTTCGATGTTTATCCTGTAAAGGTAAGCAATACAATAAAAACAAAACTATTTATTCAAGATTTTTTATAACATTGTCAAAATACAGGTCATCCAAAGTCTTAAAAAAAAAAAAAAAAAAAAAAAAAAAAAAAAAAAAAAAAAACTTTATATTTGAGGAGCTTGGTATCAAAGTTGGACAAATCCACTTTTGCTTTTTTTACAGGAGAGGCGAGAAGCTAGATCTTTGGAAACCAATGTCGCCGTTATACGTACCTTGTTTTTAAACATTCTCATGGGTCGTAGAAATATTTTTTCAGTCTCAAAATGTGATTAAAATTAATATTCAGGTCGAAATTTAAGTTTAAAAAGTGGAATTGTTCATCTCTGAAACTAAGTCATGAAGTTGTCTGTTTTTGAAACCAAACGAAGCCATATTTAAAGTGAAATTATCTACTTTTGAATCTAAGTCTCTTCTAACTCGGTTTCAAAGCAAATTTACGTAAAACAGTACTTATTCAGCCACAAACCGATTACTGTATATAAACAATCAGTCATGTTGGATTCGCGATGCGTGGTAGGAAAAGGTAGTATGAATGTGGGCTTCTCATTGGTTACTGAAGGAATTGTCCTAATTTGAAACCAAACCGCAGTGGAGTTGTCTACATTTTGATTCTAAAGTACATAATTAAGTGCTATTTTCGCTCTGTTCTGTCCGTTTTTGAACCTAAACAGTTCCAGAATCGCATTCAGCACACAAAATTCTATGAGAAACAATATCTCGAAATCGAAATAAATGGAGTTGTCTAACTTTGATACTATGCTTCTCATTTAATACCTCCAAGTGTCATTTAACCATCACAGTAATTATAAATGTTTACAGTATAATATTTAAGGAACAAAATGTTATTGTCTGCTTGCCTGCTGATTGTCGTTTTCTCGCTGCGAGATCTTCCATGAACAGTGACGGATAATACGGAATGTGGGGGCCGAAGGTCGGATAATCTAGTCTATACCGTATTAGTTTTGGAGACAAAGATAATAGATGAAATGTTCCATTTAAAAAAAAAAAAACATGAATTATTTATTGAGAGATTGAACGTAAGAGCAAATTGGTTTGACAGTATTTATCCACAGGATTTTATTATGTATGATGGTATGCCATCTGGACTACTTGATTTTTTAAATTTAATTTTTGCTTAATGACAGTTTTTACTTATTCAACAGAGACATTTGTAATGTTTAAAACATCTAAATTAGATAAAGCTGAATTATCGTGAAACCTACTGAGAAATGTTCTAGTCAAAATTACTTTTCTCAAAATCAGAATAAAAATGTTGGGTGATCTATCATAAATGGTTAAGAAAATTCAAATTTCACCTAAGTGTGTCCTTAAAATGCTTAATAATATTTGTCATTACTGAAAAACTAAATTACTAATACATGGATCAAGCACGTCAAAATATATCTGACGACATATTTTCATCAAAATCAGGACGGTCCTAATCTTTCGCGTCAAACAGGTGTCTACCGACAACTTTGCGGAGTCATGAAAAAAATACAGTATACCTATTCACGATTACAGTGTTTCTGGAAGCAGTTTTTCTTCTCCCCTAAAAGTTATTAACATAATTGAAGAGTTCAGAGCCATAGCGGGCCAAGCGCTATTTATTAAAAAAGGAGAAAGCAAGGTTTAAAGTTAAGTGAATACCACAGTTTACTGAAGAGTGATATGTCATTTAGTTTTAATATGCATGCTTTATATTACTTGCTATATGTTTAATTAAATTACAGTAATTAATTTTAACCCTAGTTTTCTTCGCTTTTTATTTATGGCGCTTGGCCCACAATGGCTCTGAACCCTTCAATTTTATGTGGTTGCTATGTTGAAGTTATTCTCGATAATATACCTTCGGTGAAATAATAATTCAAACATAATGACGTTAATATTTCATTACTGAATTTGCAGGGAAAAATGTTCTGAGTGGTGGCGTGTTCGCACACAAATGTAGTGGACGCGGGTTCAGTTTCCGGCGGAGAAGACGAGATTTATTTTGCTAGATTCTGCTAGCGTCTGGGTGTGTCCATTCTTTAGTTTCATTAAATAATATTAAGGAGCGACCTTGCACCAAATAACCATATGGCTACTGAATTCTTTTATTTTGGGGGTAATTATAGACTAAAGAATGTTCAGCAGAATGTTTGTAAAACTAAATAACAGTAATAATAAAAATGGTGGTGGTGTGGTGGTGGTGATGGTAGTGGTGGTGGTGATAGCCAACCGAGATTGAGTGATGATGGAATTCTTATTCACGCGAAACAAATCAAAGCTGCGACCAAACTGTGCAACCAAGAGAGCGGTAGTCGCCGTAAGCGGAGTCGAGAGCAAGTGTCGGTGATTTCCTAGTGCTAATGACTGTAATGATGGTGATAATAATGGCTTTTAAAGTGATTACTGCTGATCGATTGTTCTCTGTCACGTTCAAGGGTCCCGTGCGTTTGTTTAAAATTAGAACGGAACGATGTTTTTTGTGGTTCATGAAACTTGATCGATTGTTTTAATAATTATAGCTTCTAATATACGGAGCAAAGTAAATCCACCTTGAAATATCGTAGAAACTTGCTGAATATAAAGGCATAATGAAGGAACTTTCGACATTAATTTGTTGTCCCTCGTCAGCGGCAGTGAATTGGTAATCTAACCATGCGCACCATTAGATGCAGACTCTTTCGAGATTTGAGTTTCTGAGGACATAAACAGTTATTCTTTGGGTGGCTTCCTTCGAAAGGGAAGGAAATCCGGATCACTTACGTTGTAGATTTACGACAGGTAAAAGAATTAAGTCCCTAAATTAGAGAGTTCTGTGCAAATTTTATCATCACTTTCTTTCCCCATATCGAAATGAAATTGTAACAATTCATTCTTGTCTAAAATTCCAATATAGGAGAGAGAGGAGAGTTCCTTCATTTCATAATTATATTTTTCATACTGCCAAACTGTAATAGTAAAGTCTAGAAAAATCTTTGTTGGCCATTTTATTCATTCATTCATTCATTGTTCTACCCAAGGGCAGGTCTTTCACTACAAACCCAGCATTCTCCAGTCTTTCCTATTTTGTCTCCTCATATGATCCAAATGTCTTAATGTTGTCTATCATCTGAATCCTTCTTCTGCCCCGAACTCTTCTCCCATTCACCATTCCTTCCAGTGCATCCTTCAGTTCGCAGTTTCTTCTCAGCCAGTGACCCAGCCAATTTCTTTTCCTCTTTCTGATCAATTTCAGTATCATTCTTTCTTCATCCACTCTTTCCAACAGAACTTCGTTTCTTATTCTGTCTGTCCGCTTCACACACTCCATCCTTCTCCATTTCGACACTTCAAATGCTTCTAGTCGCTTCTCTTCACTTCGTCGTAATGTCCATGTTTCTGTCCCCATACAATGCTACACTCCACACAAAACACTTCACTAGTCTCTTCCTTAGTTCTTTCTTCAGAAGTCCGCAGAAGATGCTCCTTTTTCTATTAAAAGCTTCCTTTGCCATTGCTATTCTCCTTTTGACTTCATGTTACTGGTTATAGTATAGCCCAAGAAGTTGTCCACTTGCTCTACAGCCTCATTTGGAATTCTCAAGTTTACCTTCTTTATTTTTCTTCTTATGACCATGGTCTTCGTCTTGTTTCCATTTATCTTCATTCCATACTGCTCACAGCTATCATTTAGCTCCAGTAGGATATCGCTTAGTATCATCTTCTCTTTTGTTAACAACGCCATATCATCATCAAATCTGATACACTTTATTCCTCTTCCTCCTACTATCACTCCTCCCATGTGCTGAAAACTGTTCTTCACTAAATCCTCCAAGTAGATGTTAAACAGGGTAGGTGATAAAGGGCATCGTCGTCGTACTCCTCTACCTATTTCACTTCCTTCTGACATTTCTTCTCCTATCCCGACTTTGACTCGTTTCATATAAAGGTTACTGAACAACCTCCTCTCTTTCCAATCCACGCTAATATATTGTGAATCCTAATGTTTAGAAATGTCAGCATTAATAATTTATAAGTGAAATTGTTTATGGCTAATAAAATAAATATTGTGTTCCACAAAAATCTCTTGTTTACTTGTATTTCTCTATATTTACTAGTTACAAGTGCCTTTTAATTTGTTTTTTAATACAAATATTAGTAGGCCTACTCTATTTGTGTCTTCTACATGTTTTTCTACCGGTGAAAGGGAGATGATATGTGGAGTGTTACTGATAAATTGTGGATTATTTTATATCAACTGATTTAATATGTGCTCCACTAGCTGCAGTGAAAGTGATGAAGTTAATATGAATCGCCTCAAGAAATAATAAACTTTCATCTTGTCATTCTTTCGAGTATACAATGAGCGGTTTGAAGTTCAGAGAAATGCGAGAACGCTATATTATATAGATTGTAGATGTAAACTTGATATCAGTTACTAGCTGCGCTGTCGGTTACTTATTCTTCGTGCCACAATAATTCACGAAACACTTTCTCTCAGTTGTTTAAAACGTAAATAAATATAATAAGATCACTTTTAAATAATAGAAACGAACAACGTACTTGCTAATATATTTATCTTATTTACTTCTTGCTAATTCGTACGCCAACGCGGGGTCGTGAAGAATACATATTTGATCCAACACTACACACTGTTACATTGTAGGACTACATGAACGTGCTCAGCATGTAAATTGTAATTCAGTATTTTGTGTAAGTTATAATAAATAAACCACCAATCCAATCATACAGTTTCTTGCTACCATCGAGCATGAAATCTGGAGTCTGAAACGATGGAACTGTGGTGATGTAGAGTATATATGAAAGGTTCAGAGCCATATTGGGCCAAGCGCCATTTATTAAAAACGGAGAGAGCAAGGGTTAAAGTTAAGTGAATACCATAGTTTAATGAAGATTGGCATATCATTTAGTTTGAATGTATTACTTTATATTACTTGGTATATGTTTCCATTGAATTATGGTAATAACTTCAATTTAACCCTTGTTTTCTACGGATTTAGTAGTCCACACCTGTGGAGTAACGGTTAGCGCGTCTGGCCGCGAAACCAGGTGGCCCGGGTTCGATTCCCGGTCGGGACAAGTTACCTGGTTGAGGTTTTTTCCGGGGTTTTCCCTCAACCCAATATGAGCAAATGCTAGGTAACTTTCGGTGTTGGACCCCGGACTCATTCCACCGGCATTATCACCTTCATCTCATTCAGACGCTAAATAACCTTAGATGTTGATAAAGCGTCGTAAAATAACCTACTAAAAAAATCTACGAATTTAGTAAATGACGCTTGGCCCACTACGGTTCTGAACCCTTCATTTCTGATCTCTTCAAGTAATAGCGTATAAAACTTAAATGAACTGATTTGAATTTTTGTACTAACATGAATGTAGAAATAAGGCAGGTAATGGTCCTCCTTCTTGGTCTCGAGGTAGCGTGCTGGACTCCTGATCAAGGTTCGATTCCCGGTCGTGAAGTCAGGGGGATTTAAATTCGGATATCTTCACGGGGACTGGTTGTCTGTCCATTGTTCAAGTGTGTGGTGTCTCGATATGGCCCCCGGGTACCCTGACCAGTAAACGGGGGAGTGCTGCAGCGTGTAGCGTTCAGTAGATATGTGGGTCTAGGTGCAATAAGCCTCAGGTTGCGGTGCCGAAATTAGTGAAAAAAATATATAAAGCAGGTACTGTACGTAATTCTGCCATGATTGCTTCTTTCTGTTAATTGCAATATTAATTTTTGTAGCATTATATATTTAGTTAGCCTATATCTCTGATTTTTAGACATCTATTATATCAGGCAGTACATCTCACTTTACGATGTGTGTCAGAGGAAGAATTGTTGCTTACATCTGAATACTGATATGTTACTGGCCAGCAATGTATGCAGTGGAGGAGAGAAAGCAATTTGCTACCCTAACGCATTATCTCCTGTCTTAGGTACCTCATGAGTGATTCCTTAGGTGTCATGAGCTGGAATGGAGTTGGAATGCTGACTAAACAAACATATACAAACATACATTTACTGGTTTATAACTTCTTAAATGGATAACGCCGGCCTGGGTGGCGCAGGCGGTATAGTGCTGGCCTTCTGTGCCCGAGGTTGCGAGTTCGGTCCCGGCACAGGTCGATGGCATTGAAGTGTAAAAAAACTCCTCCGAGACAAAATTCCAGAACACCGGCGACGCTGATATAACCTCAGCAGTTGAGAACATCGTTAAATAAAAAATAAACCATAAACCTTAAATGGGTAACTTAACATTGATTCATTCATTCATAATTTTCTGCCCAAAGGAAGGTTTTTCACTGCAAACCCAGCATTCTCCAGTCTTTCCTATCTTCTGCCTTTCTCTTAGTCTCCGCATATGATCCATGTATCTTAATGTTGTCTATCATCTGATTTTTTCTGTCCCGAACTCTTCTCCCATTCACCATTCCTTTCAGTGCATCCCTCCTAGGCAGTTTCGTCTCAGCCAGTGACCAAACCAATTCCTTTTTCTCTTCCTGATCAGCTTCAGCATCATTCTTTCTTCACGCACTCTTTCCAACACAGCTTAATTTCTTAATGTATGTCCATTTTACATGCTCCAATCTTCTCCATATCCACATTTCAAATGCTTGTAGTCGTTTCTCTTCACTTCGTCGTGATTTCCATGTTTCTGCCGCACTCCATACTTCACTAATCTCTTCCTTAAACTTACTTATGAAGTTTAATTAAAGCAAAAGATATTTCAACATTTACAAATTAATCCTACTTAAGTTATATAATTCCGATATGTATACAGGAGAAGAAGCGAGAGTGAGCTGAGAAAATTGATCTCGGTGCCATCTTTGTACGTCAGAAAATGCCAGGATTATTAGTGTAGTTACTAAAATTTACAGAGGTTAGTCACTCTCGGTGTCGATGCCCAGACTTCAATTAATACCAAATCTAGAGCGCGGGTATCGGCTCGATTTGTTCATTCGAATTCTTTTCCAATTCTAGTTATCAGCATTTCGTTATTTGATGAAAGAATTGAGCGTATTATGCAAATTATGCACGGTAAGAAAATATCTGTATGTTCGTTAGCCATGGAAACTAATTAGAGATTGGTTAAACGCCCAGTGCATTGTGAAAGCAGTTTGAATTGGGGAACCTCGCCCACAGACAAAAAGAGATTATCGCAATAATGAGAATTCTGAATCTGCCGGGATTGAAATCAAGGACTTTGAGATGTAATTGCCGTGAAGCATTAATTATTCGTGTCGACCTTGATGGAAGGTATTTGGGGACCTTGGAAGTAATTGCAGTGAAATTGACGGTTCCTATTCTCCAGTGTGAGTTCTAGCATATAGGGCAGGCCCTCGCACTACGTTCGGTAGCGAAGGAATTTAACAATAAGTTCCACGTAATAATTAGCTTATTCGTGCAACTCACTCCACAGGGCTGACCAGAGGGATTTGTTCTGTTCCATCTTTTCTTCTTCATATGATTTTTAAAAAACTGTTTTAAGTGAAGTTAACTACAATGTATAGTCGCCTCCACCACCACCACCACCACCACCACCACCACCACCACCACCACCACCACCACCACCACGATCTACACCTGTGGAGTAACTGTTAGCGCGTCTGGCCGCGAAACCAGGTGGCCCGGGTTCGGTTCCCGGTCAGGACAAGTTACCTGGTTGAGGTTTTATCCGGGGTTTTCCCTCAGCCCAATATGAGCAAATGCTGGGTAACTTTCGGTGCTGGACCCCGAACTCATTTCACCGGCATTATCACCTTCATCTCATTCAGACGCTAAATAACCTAAGATGTTGATACAGTGTCGTAAAATAACCTACTAAAATTTAAAAAAAACCACCACCACCACCACCACTACCACCTCCATAGTCGCAGTTTTGTTCACAATCAATTTAATTTTCTTCACAACCGTGTTCGTCATTGGTAATTTTGAGAATTATATTACTAAAAACCTTAAGGTATGCAAGCAAAATATCCACTAAACATTAAGAAAAAAAATTAATTTATTATGTGTACAAAAAATGGAAGCGCTTGCACACTAACCTGTAAAACTCAAAACACAGTTCCTATAATGTTCCAAGAAGAAAACAGTTACTGTAATGTTTCAGATTAATTCAGTTCAAATAATCTCTGGTGAGGAAAACCTCGTTTTTTTGGGGGGTTTATATAATTTTGGAAACAATTAGGCTATATAGTCCAAATTTTGTACATGTAACCTATTTATTCTGGCAGTAATAACTTATCGGTGCATTTAAAAACTTATCTCGACATCACATGAAGTGAGGGGGCAAAACTTAGTCTGGTAACGCACTGGGATATTTTTCAACATATTCCCCACCGTAATTGAGACGTCATACCGTGGAATCAACTTTTGTAGCCCTGAGATCGTAACTAGTGTGTGACAGCCTGCACTGCACCTTTGTTGATCCCACGATATGACAAATGTCTCAGTATGGTGGGGAATATGTTGAAAAATAGCTTAACAATTGCGTCTGTTCCAATAAATCTTTTCATGAAATTGTGTTTTCTTTCTGTAAAGTTCCCGGGGAAATTTACTTTCTGGACGGCCTCGTAATTGCGCTCGAGTGGCCAAAATTTGTGTAATCATTCGTTTTGACATTATTAACGTGGTGGAAGAGAAAAATAACTTTTTTTTTATCTACCCACGTGAGAATATTTGTTTATTAGTTCCCTCCTACGTAACGGTGAAAAACGGAATGAGAAAAGTGACTAACATGCTTGGAGCGCACATAGATTTTTTCCTCACAGTCCCAAATTCCCTTGCAAGGACACGCGAGCTCGTACCTGTTATTTCTTTTCCATTCCCCCCCTTTTTTATAGCGTCATTCCACACGGTCCGTCTTGTTCCATTATCTAATTATTGGATAGGACGTACTCATCCTGTCTGTGGTAGTATTTATTTAATTTTAAATCCACCTTCACCTAACCTAAAAATTACATATTACCAAGAATAAAGACTTTTCAGACAATCTAACGAAGTTCATAAATACCCCTTTGTTTTCGTTGTCTTTTTCATCGTTTTATTTGTAAGCGATATCTTTGTCATTATTGCCTTTATAAAGCTTAACTTTCAGTGTTATCCTTTTCACAATCTTCATTAAACTTGGTTATTGCCATCCAGCAGTACAGACCATATTATCATAATGGGTATAGTGTGCTGTTGAGAAGTAACTACTAAATTCTGTCCTATTGTAACACGTATAATTATTCCGCATATACGAAGGCGTGCTGAAAAGTAGTGCCTCCTAATTTTTTTATGTGAAAAGTTTTATAGTTATTTGAGTGAAACAAAACTGGTAACTTGCTACAACCTGACTGTTCATACCTGTAGTTTTATTTTTCTACATATTCGCCCTGGCGATGAATACACTTCTCCCAACGGGTGACAAGTTTCTTGATACCGTCACTGTAGAATGTTTTACTCTGATGACGAACCCACAGCTCACTTCTGTCTGCATTGCATCATCAGAGCCAAAGAGAAATGTTCTTTAAGTTTTGGGAACAGATGAAAATCTGATGGCACCAGGTCGGGACTATATGAAGGATGAAACCAAGACGCTGAATGTGTTCTGTTGTCATAGCACTGGTGTGCGGACGAGCGTTGTCATGCTGTAGGAGGGGCTGCTCCATATCTGGACGAACCCTTCAAATTCCTGCTTTGTTTTCTTAAGGGTTTCACAGTATCTTACAGAATTAATGGTAGTGCCTTTAGGTATGAATTCCATATGCATTACATCTTGAATATCCCAAAAGACTGTAAGTATGAGTTTGTCTTGAACTTTTTGGTGTTCCTGCGTTATGCGACGATTCGCTGTAATGAGTTCATTGACACGATTACGATGAGCGTCATCAGTTGCAGTACGTGGTCTCCCACTACATCCTTTGTCACACAAGTTGAGAGTTGCACCAGGTTCATTAGGAGCACGAGCAAACCAACGTCGCACATGCTGATGTCGACACATTGAACATGATAAACAGCCTTCAGTCTCCGATGAAATGTCTATCGGGGACACATTTTCTGCTGTTAAAAGCTCGATCACAGAACGCTGCTTTAGACGCACCGACATAGTGCTGGTACACGCCGCCATGTTTCAGGCTACAACTCAGAGCTCTCTACTGACAGAGATACGAAACTTTTGTCACTGAAAGTAGAAAGTTCACTGAATACAATGTACTATCACTAATATTTTTAACTATATTCACAGAAAAAAAAAGAGGCATTACTTTTCAGCGTACTCTGTAGTCTAATGCTTTACTTTTCGTTCCGTTGGACATCCCTGCAGAATATAATTTAAAAATATGAGAAGCACAGCCTGAGGTAAGATATGTCCTGAGGTTGTAATAGTTTGAGGGTGAACTCAGGAAGTGATTAAAATGTACATGGAATTAATTTGTCTGATAACTTGCCGATGTTTTTATGACTCCGCTCATTTTTCTGTGACTGGTGAGAGATTAAATGTTAATGCTCGAGGGCAATTTATGATTTTTAGAGCGGTGTGTGTAAGCCAGCAGCTCATATCCGTTACGCATCTCGCGGTTTTTTTAATCTGCTCTTAATGTATATTTTTATGTACTAGCGAGAGAAAGCCGTGGCATTTATAGGTGAATTGTAGGTGATAATAGAGTACCATTTTTCTGTTTTGTACAGCTTTTTTGTTACGTGTAGGCTATATAACATGACTTAGCTTTAATACCTGTAGAAACGTAAGCTAATAATGTAAGATTTAAGACTTCCAGTACGATTGGATTATATGTTAGTGTTTTCGTAGTGAGATCTGTGGTAAAAAAGGGAACAAGTCCAATGTTTCAGACCTTATTGATTCCACCTTTTAAGAACGTGGAGTAACTGGACACACCACAAGTACTACAATTTTATTATTGTTGTTCAATCATATGGGAAGAGTATACCGAGAGATTGCAGTATGTAGGCCTATTATGTTTTCACTCATCTGCTCTACTCGGTAAATCGTTAGTCATGTCATTAATTTTGATGGATAATTCTCATAATAATGAAGAAAAAATGTCAATTATGAATTGGCTTTGTTTAGGGTTGTTTCCCAGAAAACGTGCAATTTTAAACACGTGAAATGTGCCATCATGTAACGTTATATTCAATGGCACAATACACAGTATAGTACGACTCCAATTCTGTGAGTGGTTGCAAGTAGGACTAGGATTTTGATGCAATTGTATGTTTTTTCTACTAAGCCAGAAATATTACTGCTTTAGTATTTATAAGGTATGTTATGTGATAAACGGAGTGTTTTATAAAACATATTTGTTAGGGCATTTTTTGCATTTTTTACCTTTTACAGCTCATAAGAGCATTTTTGTTTTATTCGGTCATTTTTGGGGTATTTTCATTTAATTTTGGCCATAAATCCCCATTATTAATGTAAAATATTATTTATTTCCTTTGATATTTTCTCTACATATTTTTTTCAATTAATACCCATTATTTTGTATATTATTTTATTCGTTTTTCTACACAAATATTGTCATTTTAAGTTGGTAGAGCAGCTGGCTACGGACTGGAAGGTCCGGGGTTCGATCCCAGGTGGTGACAGGATTTATTCTCGTTGCCAAACTTTCAGAACGGCTCCGAAGTTCACTCAGCTTCCTATAAAATTGAGTACCGGGTCTTTCCCGGTGGTAAAAGGCGGTCAGAGCGTGGTGCCGACCACACCACCTCATTCTAGTTCCGAGGTCATGGAAAGCATGGGGCTCTACCTCTATGCCCCCCAAGTGCCTTCATGAAATGTTACGGGGATACCTTTTACACCCCATATACTGAATCAGTCCAACCACCCCTTCAATATAGACTCCTCTATACCTGCTAGTTCCGGATAAGAATGACCTTGTGGTGGACTACATCAGGTAAAATAATTAAAGTGTACTACTTATAAAAATTATGTAAAATTAAATTTAATTACTAGTCTAAATATTAATATTCCCACTAAGCCAATTATGTAAGATCAATTTTTAAGGCATTTTAAGGACATTTTTGAAAGATTTTTAGTTCATAAATGCATTGTTTTTAGGACATTTTTTCATGATTTATAGGTCATCAAAATCCTAGCCCTAGTTATAAGCATACCATGAGTTAATACTGAACAGTGATGATGCTAGTTCAGACACTGGCAGCGAGCACATCACAGACGGCAAGAGATGTCTGTCAAGTGGAAGTATTTAAACATGTAACAAAAACTGCAAATTATTCTTCGAATTGAAAATGGCGAAAACTTTAAACGTATCGCCAGTAATTATGACTAATATTAGTGTCCCCACGCGATTTGTAATGTTGCTGCCTGCTGGGCTAAAATTTCCAATGAAACTCTAAAGACAAGCTGGAATAGGTTTCTTGCATATGAAGTCAAAATGGTGACTTCTGAATAAAGAAACCTTATGTAAAATCACCAGTCGTTATGCTACAGGTGCGACTCTTCTCAGAGTTGTTTGTAAAATGCTATTTATTTTTATTTAAGAACAGAATGAAGCTGTAAGTTTGTTAGGAACTCTGTTAGCCCTAAAAATTACAGCTCATAAAAAATCTGTATATTTGATAGGCTTATATGAAGACGTAAAATTTATGTTGAGTATTAAAGCAAATGTTACATTACGTAACACTGCGTAGACCTACTTATTTGTGGTACTATCTTAATTATGGGTCTTTTCCTAGTGCACCTGTATCGCTGCGATCTTAGTGAACCAAAATGAGTGGACTCTTTCTGGGAAGGATTTTACACAGAATTGGAGTTGTATTACAGTCTAGTATATATAGTCACGAAGCTCAATACATAGTAAATATGCATCCATAGATAGTTGCTAACCACTAGGATCGCTACTATCGCCTCATCACAGACAATGCGAAATAGTATCTGCACAGTCTATTGTTTTTACTGCCCGTGCCTCACTTCCTGAGCTGTTTCTTTGCGGGGCGAGATGCAGAGGGGGAGAGTAAGAGGTGCTGGGTACCGCATGTGCCTACTACCCTACGTTCAACACATTGTCCTTTTCAGGATTCCTTTCGTCAGCTATGGAGCAAGATCAGCCATGGACAAGCGAATGTATAGGCTATCCCCTCACAAAACAAATTATGTCCTCATCAATTCCTGTACCTAAACACTAATACCAGTGGTAGACTACAATCTCTACTTGAGATTATCGACCTAATCGCGATTACGGTTGTCATGTGTACACACCCGTAAACTCTTTCTTCAATGACAGTTTTCTCAAACTTTTTCCACCGCGAAACTCCTTTTAATCTAAAGTGTAACTGCGGAATCCTTGTAATATTTTATTAGTGTTTAATAATTAACAGACAAGTGAAAGCTAGTATCTCAATAATTCTGTTCAGTGGGACGAATGTATTTGCTTTTTAAGCCTGCAATCTGGTTTTATGGCGGAAAGTTGTAGTCTCATTTCTACTGTATTTCTGCATTTTGTCTTTTCGATATTTTGTTTTAGTGAACACATACGCAGAGAATCCAGTGATGAAAGTGATAAGTATTATGGGTATTTTCCGTTTTAGATGTTCATTAAACATATTATTATTACGCATATTATTGGAATATTATTATTACGTATATTCTTTGTTTATTATTATTATTATCATTATTATTATTAATATTATCGGTGGTTTCATATTATTATTGATTCATATTTTCGTAACATTTCTATGTATTTTTATAGTATCTACTAAGTATAAAGTCGACCTGGTTGGCAAGTTGGTATAGTGCTGGCCTTCTATGCCAAAGGTTGCGGGTTCGATCCCGGGCCAGGTCAATGGCATTTAAGTGTGCTTAAATGCGACAGACTCATGTCAGTAGATTTACTGGCATGTAAAAGAACTCCTGCGGGACAAAATTCCGGCACATCCGGCGACGCTGATATAACCTCTGCAGTTGCGAGCGTCGTTAAATAAAACATAACATATAACTAAGTAGTACCCTCACAACTCAAGCTTCGTGACTGTATATACTAGACTGTGGTTTTACTATACATTGTAGGTGTGTTTTGAATAAGGGAGTGGAACCTCTTTGCCATGTGGATTGTATTTTAATGTCGTAAAAATGCAGATGGAAGACTGTTTAATTCTTTTGTTTTAGAGGCCTACGTGTAGAGAGAAGCTTCAAGCAGTATTTTGCTTCAACCAATTAGACATAGATGCCACCCACTTTAACTTTTAAAGTAATTAACCGGTAAACTTACATAAGAGAAAGTGAATTTCCAGAGCTGTATTTAAATGAAATTATTTATGTTCACGTTTATTGTTCTCTCCCGCATCGCTCTGACGTACACTCAAGTTGTAGTAGGCCAATGTATCTGTTGACTCCAGGCAATAACCTTTACAGCGTTGTTGCTTCTCCGTACAATTTAAAATTGCTCTGAATTTACATTTGTTCGGATCATTTTGAGAAACTTTAAGAGACAAAACTAAAATTGGTTCAATCATCTATTTTATCAAAATACACTGCTGTCTTAAATTGACTGATTTTGTTGAGAATTTAGTCATTAGTTTTCTTAAAATACACTAATAAACGTTTCATTGCAACTTTTTTTCTCGAAACATAAGGAAGAACGAACAAAATGTATTTAGCTTTCCTGTTTGAAATATCTCAAAGACTAATCCCCTGAAATTAATGCTATGGCTTTCGGACCATTCTGTGTTCCTGAATTTTTTTAATCCATTGACGGCTACGTGAATGAGTATTTTGAGTCATGTGTTCACCTGGAAACATAATGGCAACTAAATGAGCCAATAAAGAGGACCGAAGTCTTGGTTTTTCAAGAGAATTTTTCACTATTTGTGAGAGCTTAAATATCTGTTGTTTAACAACACTGTATCAATTGCGAAATTGTCATCGGTGGAATTGGATTGAGGAGATTGTATTTTGGAGGGATGTGACCGAGGATTCGTCATGAGACTACCTGAGATTTACCTTATAGTTGTGGAAAACCTCGAAACAAACCCAACCAGGTAATCACGAATTCAAATCCACTACTGAGCTCAGCCTCGGATTATGTGTCCACACCTGTGGAGTAACGGTCAGCGCGTCTGGCCGCGAAACCAGGTGACCCGGGTTCGAATCCCGGTCGGGGCAAGTTCCCTGGTTGAGGTTTTTCCGAGGTTTTCCCTCAACCCAATATGAGCAAATGCTGGGTAACTTTCGGTGTTGGACCCCGGACTCATTTCACCGGCATTATCACCTTCATTTCATTCAGACGCTAAATAACCTAGATGTTGATACAGCGTCGTAAAATGCATATGTATATACACTTTTTGCTGGTTGAGTGGAAGAGAAGGCCTTACGGCCTTAACTCTGCCAGCTAAAATAAATCATTATTATTATTATTATTATTATTATTATTATTATAAAATAACACAATAAAAATCGGATTATGCATCAACGTATTATGGCTCAGTTACGCAGATGGCTGTCAGAACATATTGTAGATAGTTTTATACTAGAATAAATGAAGCATTTGAAATATTTATGTCATTAGTTGAGACTAAAATAATGAAATAATAAATAATGGAACAAAATTTCTAGTGAAATATAATTTTTCCCTAGTGGGGACTGGGTAGAAATAATAAATATTTAAGCAGAATTGAAGTTTCGGTGCTGAATACGACATGGTGCAAGAAATGAGCCTTTGAAATAACAGAAAGCTGAAGTTAGATATGGGCCTATACTGAATCATGAATATTGCTTACAGTAAATAATGGGCGTACGCCTGGAAACAGGTTTCGTTTGGAACGGCGCCGATCGAAAAGTGACATGGACAAGTAACAGCTTGTTTATTAGTTGCGGTTCAGCGCGTCAGATTTCAGCAATAAAACTTCATACGTTACATTGCATGTTATGTTATTTATTGGCTTACATTATAATGAGTGCTGGAACTTTTGACCATAATCTCTAACATTTCACATGTTTTGAAAAGATTCCTAGATGCACTATATCTTGTCTCTATCGATAGAATTGATTAAATTTATGAACGACTGATTTCATACAAGGATTTAGTTTTAACAACTTCGCCACTTTCCAGACTGAAGTCTTGAAATGCGATTTATTGCCCTTTTATTTTTTAAAGAGCTTGTCAAACTCAAGAATATTTCCGTTGAATTATAGCGTGCCAATTTTTGTGTAATGCCTTTGTAATATGGATATAATAATAGAATATTCGCTGTTCTGTTGTATACTGCATTACCAGAAACTAAACTGAACTTCACTGAATAGAAGTCAGCTGTATACTAATGCTTAGACCTCGACGTCCCTTCAACCTGTGTTATTTATCAATACTACGCAACACAAATCCTTCCCACGCTCGATTCAGAAGAAATGTATGTAGGATAATTTCCTCGGCAGTCGCGTTCGATCTATTAAAACCTGACGGCATTTACCTGAGTGGAATCTGTTTTCTGATGGACACTATGTATTTGTGAAAGTGAAAAGGCCTTGTAAAAGTGAATTGAAATAGAACACACCCAAACTATAGTGGTGAAAGAAACTAAATAACGTACTTACCAGAGACGAAAGGGTGTAATCAGTAATGAAGAAAAAATAGTTAGGATTATCTTTCCATAAAAAATGTAGAAAACAATGGGAATACAGTGACCTGCCGTGTTCACGAGCCTTGGGTCCCTCCATAACAAATGCAAAGCATCACTCGACAATATAGATTTATAACGTTTTTCATGATTCCATTTGTTTATTTTGAACGAAATACTATTACAATCCTAGAAACATACAATATTATACGTTCCCTGTAACCGAACTTTAACTTTGACCTCTGACCTGTAAGATAAGACATCGCAGAATATTATGTACACACAATTGACCCTGCTGTCAGATGTTCACTGAAAGCCGTTCCACGTTTCATGTACCTCCCAGAGAAATTGAGAATAAACCATTTATAAGCCGGAGAGCGGCGAGAGGTCTGATCTCTTCATTGTTCCACACGCTTAACCTCTTGACCTCGCTCTGACGTTTACAGCAACATCGGTGTCATCCCACATAATGAAGTGCTTGGGGTTTGAACCTGGATTTAGTATAAAGAGACGCCCACGCAAGTGCAGATTATTGCAAAGTGCTGGCTTGTTTCCTCGTGTCTTCTTCGTTATCTGTTTCTGTTTGTCAACCTTGAAGTAATAAACAAAATGTATAGGAAGAAGAGAATTTGTTCCCACTGAAAACAAACAAGGACATACGCATTATATAACGGTTCTGGTACAGCCTGACATTACATCTCTCTAACCTGAACGTCGTTGCGACGGTCAAAGGGATTTATTTTTCTCTTTCTTTCCTTCATGTACAGTACATAACTCATCGTATGAGATTCCAATTTCTTTTCGTAATTGGGTTGTGATGAAGTGTTCTAAAACCAATTTCTTGAAATTTAACCTTTCCATCGTTTCGAAACTACTTAATGGTTCCATCGTCAAGATGGTATCGTTCAATATTTCGAAGAGTCGTTGTCCGCCGAGGATTATTCACATGCCTACAAAATTCTTACAAAGTTCACATTTTGAGCTTCTTGCGTGTACTGAACTGAAAATCAATTGGATTAAATTGTGTTGCGATAATCTTCGCAAACTTTGCAAAGCGAGGGAGCTCCTTAAATGGAAAAAAAGGTCAAACAAACAAACAAATCCTCTCTAGACGCCCTAAGGCATATGGAGGAGCATGGAGATAGGTTTCCATGCTTTCATTGGAGTGAGGTGATATGACATATGTTACAGTAATGCACTTAGACAGCCTTTTTACCGTAGGAATGTCTCGGTACAGTACTCAATTTGACAGAGGGTTGATTGGACCTCCGGTTGATTGGAAATTTTGGTAACGAGAAAAATTCTATCACCACTCGAAACCTTCCAGTCTGTAGCCGATTGCTCCGCCAACTGAGCTACCCGGCTGCCTCTTTAAGAGAAAAGCCACACAATTTCCTTATTTCATAATATAATTATATTGGTATAATTTAATTGCCAAAAATACGATATTAAAATCTTTTTAACAGAAACTAAAACTGTGCGATTTTTCGGAAGAAATTTAAGGAGAGTGAAAATTGAAGGCTTTACATGAAAATGGCTGTAAATGCCAAAATCATTAAAATTGGTTAAAAAAAAGTTTATGTCCCTGGCTCAATCCACTGTAATTTTATTTAGGCCCTAGCTTCTCCTATAGACGTGCAAAAGTATGATATTACATTACTAGTCGCACAAGAAAGCTCTGTTTTCTTTGGTTTGTCTCTTTGGTATTTACAGCCTTTTTATGTCCAGTCTTCAATTTAAAATGGGGTAATAATACAGGATGTTAGGGGTTTGAGTGTACAAATTTTAACAGGAAGTTCTTTGTATGAAATAGAACCAATATTTCTAATGAAATATTTTTATACAACGCATTGTTCAACCAATAAAAAATAAGTTATGTAAAAAGTTTCGTTGCCGATGTTGTCATATCTCTTTAAAATTTTAAGATTTACTGTGAATGTTGCGATAGATATTAAAAAGATGAGCAATTATGTCTTTATCTTTTTTGTATAAAGTGAACCGTTTATTCACAAATTAATTACTGTCACGTACAAACTAATGATTTAGTTACACGGAACGTACAGATAATACAATTATTTGAGCATTAATTTGTGAGCAAAAAATACAAAGACATAAATTGTTCATCTTTTTAATATTTATCGTGACATTCATAGTAAACCTTAAAATTTGAAAGAGATGTGAAAACATCGGTAACGAAAATTTCCACACAACTTATTTTGTATTGGTTGAAGTATGCGTAGAAAAGTAGAAAAATATTTCTTTAGAAGTATTGGTTCTATTTCATACAAAGGACCTCCTGTTAAAATTTGTGCTCTCAAACCCTTAACACTCTGTATATCAAGTATCAAGAGCTTAATTACCTTTGTTAATTATTTCCGAACACAGAAAATTACATTAAAATTTATAATGTATGTCATGAAATAATATAGAGACCATTCGGGAAAATACTTGACCACAAGTAAAAAACTACGTTTACACAACGTAATTTAAATATATTTAAAAATATAACAGCGTAATTTTGGCACCCAATCGAAAATCATACATAATATGTAAACTAGAAGCAGCGCAAATGAGATTCTTACAGCCAACAATGTGATAGACAATATAATAACATTCGTGAAGGAGTGCACATTCTGAAAGATATCGTGCAATATCAACGAAATTGGAGCAACCATATCAGCGAATTAAGAATTTCTTTTTCCATAAATGACCTTTCGTTTCCATCAAGAGATCGCCGAGATCTGGGAAGTTAGAGGCAGCGTTGGAAAGATGAGGAGCACCTTGTGACCGATAGGAACAGGGCCTAATGTTTTTGAACACAAATGTAATTCATTCATGTTGTTGGTGAGTATTTAATTCGTTTCCCGCTTTTGTAGTCTAAAACTGATGTTAAACAGAGGTTACAAAGAAGATGCGACTCTGATTATTCTGCCTGTTAATAAATCTAGAGGCTCCAAACATTGGCTGTGGAGGATGGCGTTTCCTGGTGTGCCATTGGAGTTAGGATTTCTCCCAAGGCAATCATATTTAACAGCGGATAACTCTGTACACCTCAGGCGGGATTCGAACCCATGAATGTGGTTGTTAAACTGCTTTCCTAACTTCTCGATAACGCCCTTTCACTGCACTGTTTAAAAAAAGGCTCGTATGTGGCCAAGAGGTATGCATGCGAACTCCCGACAAGTTCATTGAGATTTGCAATGGAGAAACGATTATAATCATGTGTTTCTCCTGCAATTCTAATTCTGTCTTTATTCATCTGTTTATAACATTTGTTCTCTTGTATACTTTGTGCAGTTTCGGAGAGATGTTAATGACGAAAAACTATTCGGCTATGACTAAGGTACATGAAACAGGGAACGACATCAGTAAACATCTGACAGCAGGGTCAATTGTGTATACATAATATTCTGTAGTCTGCGATGTCTTATCTTACAGGCCAGAGGTCAAAGTTAAAATTCGGTTACAGAGAACGTATAATGTTGTATGTTTATAGGGTTGTATTAATATTTCGTTCAAAATAAACAAATGGAATAATAATAAGAGTTACAAATTGAAGGGATCCGAATTCTATTCTCTTTATATAAATGGAGATTTAACTTCAGTTTTTTCCACCGGAGTAACTCAGGCAGTTCGTGCGCTTACCTGCTAATCCGGAACTAGCTCTGGCGTGGGTTCGATATCCGCTTTGGACTAATTGTTTGGTTGGGTTCTATCTGCCCCCCCCCCCCCCAAACTTCAGATGATCATTATGGCGAATCGTCGGCCAAAGATCATCTCACTATCACCAATTCCATCGATACTAACTAACCTAATAGTTGATACAGTGTTGTTAAATAACTGACTGAAATATTTCCGTTTCTAGGGATTAAATGTACGTAGCTATTAGAGATGAACAAAACTAACTGCCGCTCTCGCTCGCTGTGTTCGTTGTATTTGTCTTTCGAGTCTCGGCTCGTCATTCTCGCTGTGCTTCGAGTCTTGCTCATCATTCTCGAAATAACATTTGATCGCCGTGAAAAGATTTCGTAACTTTGAATAACATACATCATTGAAATAAATAACATTATAAATGTTTAAATGAAAAAAAAAAATAAAAACAGAACAGTATCTTAGTTATCAAACTGTTCTGGTTCTATTATACGATATTACCTATGATTATATAAATAGAAAAAAAAAAACAGTTTTCAAATAAATTTGCATTTCTAAGAAACAAAAACATAACGTTAATATTTTTTTATTTGAGATTGCACACTTGATCTCAAACATATGAAAAAGAAATTCCTAGCCTTTTAATAAAGACCTAGTAATTAAATAAAGACTGGGAAACGGATTATATTATACACTGAAAGGTAGAGATGATGTTTCAAATAGGCTACTTCATTGTTTATACATGTATAACAGTTGCCAAAGTAGATAAAAGTTCAGTCAGGTATAAAAAAACTGTGGCGATTGAAGGCTGCTTGACGTTCGGGACTTCGGGAGTGATCAATCTCGGCGTCTCGAAATACTCACAAGTAGTCTTTACGTCAACGACGCGACGTAACTATAGAACATTGTGCGGGTTTTCGGGTTTGCGGACGCTGTTAGTCTTGCTTTCTCGATCGTTGTTCATCTCTAGTACTATGTATCTTCTCTTGTATTTATTTGTTCTTATGTCCTGAGCTATTGCTGACCACATGGTCAAGGAGTTCCTTTACATACCAACGTCTAATTTTGGTTCAGAATCCTTACAAAAGTAAGGACGAAATAATACGAATGGCTTAGTCCTTAAGCAAATGTTGAAATAACATTTTTGTTGAGGATCGAATCCCGAATACGAAATCAGTGCATACTGTAACTTCGAAGTTCGGCCTTGCATTTGGTGAAAATTGTAGTGGAAAGCTGTCCGGTTTTACCGAAACTCGACACCGCTTTCGTGATAGCTGCAGCCTCGCAGCGCATCGCCGCACTGGAGCTCAGGCTCTACCTGCGCCGCAATCAGGCCGCGATATCAGAGATGCGGCGCTGATGATGTTCCTTCATCTCGGGACCGATTCTCACGCCCCCGGAGCCCCTCGCTCGCTCTCCCCGGAGGAGGGGGGAGCCCCCTAGTTGCAGCCTTCACAAGGTCAGTGGGCTCGGCGGAGAAAGGAGGTCGTGCAGTATAATATAGCACAGCGTAACTACTCGACTTACCCGTAATTAGGTGGCTGGCTGCTCTCTCTGCTCACTGCCTAATCCGACCCTCCGACGACCAATGCTCGACTTGTTTTCATTATTTAAAGCAACCGCTCTCAGAAAAATTGAATTATTTTGCTACAATTAGAAATTCGTTCGAATGAATCTGTTATTGGAATCGCATAGAGTATTAAAATAACAAGTTCTGAGCTGTGATAATCGTACGGTTTCTGGCTATAAATTTAGCGGACCTAGTTCAATTCCCGCCAGAATATGTGGATATTCTTTCCAAAGAATTTTGCGGTACCTGCAGTGGATGGCGTAGGTGCCCCAGGTTCGAATCCCAATCAGGCTTGGGATTTTCCATTTAAAAATCCATGGAGATATACTGTATGTTCGGGACAAGGTCGCGTTTTGGAGTTTTTCTCGAGGTTCTCCCGTCTTCTCATGTTAAACATCACCATCATTCTGTCCGATCTCTAATCTGTTATCATTCCATAGCATTCCCCGAATGCCGGCTGGCTACGTACCACCTTGGGTTTTGTCTAGGAACGAATGGAGTTGTCTGCTCGAAACCCAGAAATTCAGCGAATCTTAATGTAGTCTGCTGATGTGGGTTGAGAATACGCCTAGCTGGGGGTCAATGTAAAACTTCTGTCAGGTGGACGTAGCGTTAGGTTTCGTCCTCTCCCTTGACGATAACATATATATATATATATATATATATATATATATATATATATATATATATATATATATATATATGTAAAAGGAATTTTGGTGTATTCCATGTCTTGTGGTCCTGTTTTATTAAGCGCTGACCAAGGAGTAGCTAGTAGTCTAGTACTTGCGAATGATGCTAGTACATACTTCTATACTTCGTTCCATAACGTCTGACAGGAAAAGTAAACATTGCCGACAACGGAGATGAGAGGTACAATTTGCTATTCAACCAGTGACATGATCTCATTCCATGCTTATCTTCAAGTTGGTGGGGATAGAACACGTCAGACCACCCAACTTCAAGACAAGCGTGGAATGAGACTCTGCCATTGATTGAATAGCAATTATGCTGCTCTCCTCCTCTGCCGGCCATGTTTACATCTCCTGTAAACGAACTATAGTAAGAATAGAGATGAAATAAGCCAGACCTAATTTAAATTAAGTTGTTTTAACTTATTGCTATCAAGCCATATCCAAGAATACAAAACAATAGCAGAAAATCTTAATATTCATAACGAATTATAGTAAACGAGTAAACAGCATAATAATTATTGCTAGAAGAAGACAACATAAGTCATACACAAGGAACAAAAGTTCTAGCAGTCCTCTGAAAAAAAGTGATCTCGTCCGGCCAAATATTATTATTATTATTATTATTATTATTATTATTATTATTATTAGTTATAATGAATATAAGCTTATTAAGATTATTCTTGATAATAATAATAATAATAATAATAATAATAATAATAATAATAATAATAATAATATAGCTTTAGAAGGAAGGAGTACCTACATTACTTGGAATCGCTTCATTAAAATCGTATACAATATTCTATAAGAATTTAATTAAAATATAATAAATAATGAAATAAATTATTTTGAATTATTAATTTACTATAATTGCTCATATTTAATTAAACTATATTCCCTAAACAATTAAATCAGAAACTTAACAATAATGTAATCAATTCCAATTATTAAAATATATAAAATTATTACAATATTCTATCAAGAATTTGTTCTATATCGTTGCAATAGATGTAATGAATTAATTTGAATTAAGTTACTACTTCATTTTAGGTCCTTCGAAATATTCTGTCTTTCAGATTATTTTAAATGTTCCAGTGCTGAAAATGTTATGAAGAATTCTTCAACACTAGTTTTCCGGTATATTCTATAAATAATTGAATTCTGTTATTAGAAATTACGTAGAATTTTAGTAATAGTATAAATGTAACATAGTGAATTCATAAGATACATTCCAGGTGTGAGAAAACTGATTAAGCTTAATGTTATGTACCTACAGAAAATATGTAGAAGTGTGAGATATGATTTTTTAATTATTTTCTATTTAGGAATAAGTTTCTTTCTTGTTATGTCTCATTATAGTCTAGGTTTAATCTCGGTGAACATAATGCCTTCAGTCATTTAGTTAGTATTCGTAGTTGTTTCATCGGCTTCGTTTCCAAAGTTATTGTGTTATTGTTCCCGAAAACATAGCTCATTGTTCAATTTTTGTGGTTTCGTTCGACTGAAATATTGTCATGTTGATTGAAGTATGAAAATCACTATTTCGAACGAGCAATTCTTTATTCTATTTTTCCCACCGCATTCTTACAAAGCATCGTTTCATCCAGATTCTTGTAACATTGGACTGTATTTCAGTTCTGAAATGTTAAATCCTGTCTCCACAAACGAAAATGTGAATAACCACGGAAAGAATGGATTATGTCATCGAAGATGGAACGGATGAAATTTTTCTGTGGCAGGATTGATTGATTGATTGTTTGATTGATTGAGAGCTGGATATGGGATGGATCCTAGCTCTTAGCCATTTACGCCCTATATGCGATGATAGTCATTATTTTTCACCGTTCCTAACAAACTCTAAATACTATCTGTAATTTCAGAGAGCATATAGGACTAAGTGAAGTTACCTTATCGTTACCATCTCTTATACCATACATTATAATTTATTTCGATGTGAAATGTACCGGTTGCAAATCCAGACAAATGTGTCGCAATATGTGGGTCACTCCATTGTGACGGTTGTGATATTTGTACTATTTACAAAAGAAAATACTTTTTAATAATAAAACTACACGTTTAAAATTTGGGATTTGCTGGTCTTTGATCGAGTCAAAAGCCCTGGTATTTAACCATTGTGATGAATTTCGGTGAAGCGAGAGTGGTGTGCGGAAAGGAATGGGAAGCTACCGCATTCATCTTTCCCAAGAAAAACTGCAAACATGGATCAGAAGGAGAAAAAGGAATTGATTGGGTCACTAGCTCACATGTCAGAAGAAAGTGCCTCCTGAAGGATGCACTAGAATGAATGGTGAACTGCAGAAAAGTTTGTGGCCGAAGAAGATATCAGATGATAGACAACATTAATATATACATAGATAATATGCGGAGACTAAAAGGACGGCAGAAAATAGGAAGAATTGGAGAGTGCTAGATTTGCCCTTGGGCAGAAAAACTATGAATGAGTGAATGTTCAAATTTGTCCAGAATTTATTTCTACAGTGTTTACAGAAGCACTTCAAAATCTCTGACAAAACATTATAATAGAAATAATAGATTCTACAAAACATGCTTTCCTTCCTTTTTTTGTGACGGTTGTGACCATGTCATGACATGAAGTTACCACAAGAGTTCTTTAAGATAAGATATGGATATGTTGCTTTAACTCTGGATATTGAATACTTTTTAAAAACATATGTAACAGTTGTAACTGCTTTATGACGGTTGTGACATTGTGTGAACTTTCTAATCATATACCATGATATCTGTATGCAGATAATTTTTATATAAAGTGATATGTATGTACTAATTATTCTAAATGTATGAAAAAAAAACATTATTCATGTTTTATGTGAATTGTGGTATTAACACTTGTTAAGTATGTTAAAGAAATGTGATTAATATACACAGGACGACAATGTTTTTATACATACAGGCTGTTTGGCACGTAATGTTTTCATACATCACAGCTTAGCTAGGGTAGTCCAAAAGTCACTACCCATTACAATGAAAAAAACACAGATCGAATGGTAAAATGATACTTTATTCACATCTAATTGATTGATTGATTATATAGTAATGCACTCTAGTGTTTACATCAGCAACAGTAACTAACTGTGAAATGAAAATGAAAGGCGCGTAATTTGAAATCCATGAAGAGATTGAAAATATAATTCAAGTTCGTTAATGAGTAGTGACTTTTGTGTCAGCCTGTATATGTAGCATAAAACTGGAGAACCTTTGAAGAACATGCAATTCCCTCCAATATTGAACAAGGAACAATTACTACCTTCAAAACAAAAGTATGGTGAGTTGCATAACACAGGTTAGCCAACCACAGAAATGATACATTCTATACATTTAATTTCATACACTCTTTAAATTTAAGAATCTGGAGTATTAGGCCTATAGAACAGGGAGGATCAGCATTTCGTTGCTATATGGTAATAACCATAAAATTAATTATTACTTGCCAAAATAAAAAAAAATTAACTTTAATATTTTAGTAGTTACGTCAAAGTTTAAATGGAATGACCTATACAGATTTATATTTCTAACGTTCACTACGTAGGGCAGGCTAATAATCTTTAGAGAGCTAGAATGCTGCACCACGATATTGATACATCTACAAACATAGTCGCCAGTCGCTTCTTCCTAGAATTTGCCTGGAGTAGAATTCATTAAGGTAATGAAACTACCTTGGTGCCGAAGAACGGCAGCCGACCATAACCACGGTAATTCACCTTCAGTGCTTTCAGAATCTCGACTTGTTAGCATAAGGCGGTGATAGTTGTTCATAGGTGAAAGGGATGCGCTCTCCGGTTGATGATGTCTGAAGTAAATGTGAAATCAATTATTTTCTCCTCAAACTTTGAAAGGAAAAATAGAATGTGGAGAAACTAGACAAGAAAGTGGTGAGTGTCTGGTCGACGAGATGTGGACTCTAATTGATACGGAGTAGTAAAACAAACAAAGATTTGAATATAATATGATCGAATAGGGCTACTGTTGCTTGTGGTGTCCAGACTTTATTTTGCTTAACTTTACTTATAGCACGGTTTGATATCTGTGTTACGAAGAAGCAAAATCAGTACAAGAAGTGGATCTGGAATAGAAAAAACTGTGTTTAATAAAAATATGTTACGTTGACACAAAGTTTAGTAGGGAAAACTCTAGTACATATCACCAACACAAAACGATTCGTCTGCGCTATTTCATTTCTTAATATTTTTATTTTAGAAGTATTGTTTAAACAAGTACAAGTCCACACCTGTGGAGTGACGGTTAGCGCGTCTGGCCGCGAAACCAGGTGGCCTGGGTTCGATTCCCGGTCGGGGCAAGTTACCTGGTTGAGGTTTTTCCGGGGTTTTCCCTCAACCCAGTATCACAAATGATGGATAACTTTCGGTGCTGGACCCCGGACTCATTTCACTGGCATTATCACCTTCATCTCATTCAGACGTTAAATAACCTAAGATGTTGATAAAGCGTCTTAAAATAACCTACAAAAATAAAAATAAACAAATACAAAAAGGAAACTTTATTAGCGCTGTTCGTTCGACAGTAGACCCTCGAGTGTTTCTAATTACAGAAGTTATTAAATCAGTAGGCCTATTGCTTGTATTAATTTATTTGTAACAAGTTCAGTTTAAATTTTAAGTGTCTGTAAAAATCAACACACACACATATATATATATAGAAGAATGATGTGGTTTAGTACGAAGTTGTACAGACCCAGAAACAAAATTCAGGTGGCCCAAATTTTGTTTCTGGGTGTATATATAAAATAAGACAAAGACAGAGCTCGGTTCAGTGTTATATACTCAGGTTCAATTTCATTGGCGGACTGCCAAGTAATATTCACGAACAAATGATAGCTAGGACCCGGGATGGATCTTACGCTTAGGCTCATATATGTCCATTATGCGCCATATATGCGATGATTGTTCTAATGTGACAGGTGGCCTGGGTGGCATTCTTGAATTCAATGCTGACAGGTGGTGCATCCTCAGCCCTGACAGAACCGTGTCTGTTCTCTAAACAAGTACCAGTTGAGCCTCAGGGCCAGGACTCCCAATCCCTCAGCATCGGAGACGAGTACCTACTAAGTCCAAGACTTCACCGCAACCTATTTTTTTACTTGGTTATTTAACGACGCTGTGATGGTAATTATGACAGTGACGTTTGAATTAATGATGACGAAATGATTCCGAGGCCCAACGCCGAAAGTTACTCAGCATTTCTGTTTCCATTGGTTGACGAAAAACTTCGGAAAAAACCCCAACCAAGTAATTTGTCCCAACCAGGGTTTGAACCCGGGCAGATGCCATTCGTTACTCCACAGCGGTTGACACGGCACAGCTAGAATTTTATGAGACCGTGGCCGTACTGTTGTACCGGAGTCTTCTAGTGCGGCAAGAAAAGAGCTACAGAATGTTTATTTGAAAACAGCTAGCTATTCCACTAGAAATTACTACATGTTCAGAAAACATTACTCAGCTTAATACTCATTAAAGCTGTGGTGTGGTTGTCTTGACTACTGATTTCGTGATATGTGGATTATATATATTTTTGCAATGATCTGCAAACTCGTTTCAAACATCCACTATCGATCGGCAGTTTCTGGGATTATGTGGCAACCAGAACTATGGAGTCGGAGTCGAAAGCAATTTCTGGATGAGTTAGAATCTGTAGTTGAGCGACTGCAAGTCTGGATTTGATGTAATGTCATAAGAAAGTACCTTTACTTTCCCATAGCGTGAACTGCCAACAGTAACATATTTACGGATATTCGATGAAATGTTGAGCTATGTTGTTTACTAATAATGCTTTGCAAGTTTGTGCCCGATACTTTTAGAAGAGATAAAATACTTATTGAAGTCAACAATAAACATAGAATTTATTTAAATGGATTCGGAACGCCCTGTCTTTGTAATGCCAAATGTGCACATTTCATTACTCATTTTCTTAGAATTTACTGTAGGAAGGAAAATGTTTTTTGACCATGGTTCTAATAATATTTTTTAAATTTTTACATGAGTTTATTTTTTTTTTAATTTCACTAAAAATTTGTGTCATAAAGTTAATTAAATATTTCAAATTAAAAAGGGAATTGTTGAGTTCATAACTTTCTTTCTTTTCTTTTATTTTTTCTTTCTTTCTTTCTTTCTTTCTTTCTTTCTTTCTTTCTATGTTAAACTTGATGTAATAAATTTTGCATTAATCTTTGTTTGAGAAAATGGGGTATAATTTAAAATTCATCATTAGACTATATACTTCTGACTGAGGCACTGGCTGATATGTACAGCCTTAGACACAAAAAATGACCGATCTTCTGCAAGCGTGAATTTGTCTAAGTCTACTTCGGGAAGCGCCTGGTTTACACGACTAGGGAAAGGAGGTTTCTGTTGTACCCAATTTAACCCTTTGTTATGGAATATTTGCAACTTTTGATCTATAAACAGACAGAAAAAGCAACAAAAAAAAAACAAAACAAAGAAAAAACAGAACGGAGTCTTCAATAAGAAATTCGTTAACGTGTAAACCTAAATTCTCACGGAATCAACCGAAGTCTTCCGAAAAAGACTTAGCGTATGGCAGCCTGTCTTTTTTTTTTATCTAAGACTGTACATTTATCACCAGGCAGTACATCTCACCTTACGATAGGCCTGTAAGCCAGAGGAAGAACATTGTTTGTATACATCTAAATTCTGATTAGTGCAATATGTTACTATTATCTGTGCATTTCAAACTGACTGATCAAGGTCACGTGCAAACGTACAAAAGTACAAACCACGCACGAGCCACTGAACTAAAACTGTGAACTGAAGCACTGGTAATTCTTGCTGTCTCAGCTGACTTTAGTTGAGGAGAATGGTCCCGGTTGGGGTAAGCATACGAGGCAAATGCACTCCATTGCTTGACCTTGAGCCACCAGTTCGAAATGCACAGATAATAGCGATGTATGCAATGAAGGGGGGAATGAACTAGCTACCCTAACCCCATTATCTCCTAGCTTAGTTGCCTCATGAGTGATGCATTATTGGTGTCCCTTATAAGGCTCAAACCTGTCTTCCGCCAGTTGACTAAACAACATTAGGCTATAATAGCCTTATGATAATACTTATTGAGTTTTTAGATAGAAATCTGTTAAGTTTTACTTGTTAACTTCGCAACTAAACTCCACCTCACAGGGTCAGAGTGCTGTCAGTAGTGCAGGAAAGAATGCCAAATGATGAAATGTAGGACTGTATGTAGGTGGGAGAAATGTACTCCTCTTACAAATGATATATCTACCTGAGTTAGGGGTTGTTTTAAGATTCAGATATAAGAAATATTGTTAAAATATTGAATACCTTGGGAGAATTTATAATAATTACTTACGAAAAGCGATGGGGAAATACTAATCAATGATAAGGAGAATGTGAGAAAATCGAGAATACTGTGGAATACCGACTTGGAACAAAATAATTTTATCCTACCAATGTGACGATAATGGTTTTATATTTTCAGTGTGAAGATAATGAAGAAGATGGTTTTATAATATCAGGGTGAAGATAATGAAGAAGACGGTTTTATATTATCATGTGAAGATAATGAAGAGGACGGTTTTATATTATCAGTATGAAGGTAATGAAGAGGACGGTTTTATATTATCGATGTGAAGATAATGAAGAGGACGGTTTTATATTATCAGTGTGAAGATAATGAAGGTGATTTTATATTATCTCTGGGAAGATAATGAAGAGGACGGTTTTATATTATCAGTATGAAGGCAATGAAGAGGACGGTTTTATATTATCGATGTGAAGATAATGAAGAGGACGGTTTTATATTATCAGTGTGAAGATAATGAAGGTGATTTTATATTATCACTGTGAAGATAATGAAGAGGACGTATATTATCAGTGTGAAGATAATAAAGATGGTTTTATATTATCAATGTGAAGGTAATGAAGAAAATTGTTTTATATTATCAATGTGAAGATAATGAAGAAGATGGTTTTATATTTTCAATGTGAAGATAATGAAGAAGATGGTTTTATATTTTCAATGTGAAGATAATGCAGATTATTTGATATTATCAATGTGAAGACTTTGAGCCTTTTCACATGCCGCCACCTAGTAACGCTTCTCATTCTTGTCACCGTTAGCAAGAGTGTATCAAACGAAGGCGTCCACACGTGAAGTGCAATCGAGCCACTTTGGCGATCATTGACCGAACATTTCCACCAGCAGCCAGCAACGCTGCTTCGAGTAATGAAGCATCGGAGCTGTTCACAAAAAGCAATTGATGAAGTTAATGAAGCGTGATAATCGGTTGCGCGTTTGAGTCACTAAACAGCACCATTCGGAAGCGCCGCTGAGTGGCACTTAGACCTCAAAGTCAGTTTCAAGGATTCGTGCGGTTCCTTGCTCCATGGAATTGATCTGTTGGAAAGACAATGCTGTATATTAGGTAATATGTGCAAATGGTGGAATGGTAACCAGTAAAAATCTATTTCGTTCACATGATCTCGTCGCATTTGATTCGGGCTTAAAATATCGACGGTCAGTCCTTTGGCTAACGTATCTGAATATAAAATATTAAAGCAGTTTTATTGTCAACACATGGTGAAAGAACCACGTTTCAGCTTCATTCGTATATATCTTACAAAGTGTTTACTACTTGTGTAATTTGTGTTATAATTAATACTAGTACACCTTGTGTGGTCCGAGAGACCCTGAAAACTTGCGCAAGTTGCTCACGTTTCAAATGTTTATTAATCAAATAATAGGCCTACCTTGTGTGAATGAAATATATGTTATGAAGTTCCACACACACTCAATTAGCATTATAAGTCCAATTGGAAACATAGACTTACACTTCTATGTACGTGAGTCCTCGGCTGTGACATATCAGGCTACAAATCCGGAAGAAACTAGTTGAGTTCCTACCAGTAAATGTGAGAATTATCTCGCTTCCGATGGGTCCGAATGTATTTATGCCCTGTTTCTTTTTCTGTGTCTTAAACTGTGACCTTCCATAATGCTGATCACATGTGCACGAAGTTCCGCTATGTTTGAATGCGTAATGAGGACGAATTGAGCCAAATAGTCCAACCCTTGATGTAAATATAATACATGTTCTTATTAGCTTATATCCTTTAATAATTATTTTAAGAATAACTCCATGATTTTTCTTTTTATTTCTATAATTGTATTTGTGTTTCTGGTGGTATGGAAGAGAAGGCCTGATGGCCTTAACTACACCAGAATAAACAAATAAATAGGCCTAAGTAATTTTTAGAGCCCTGTACCATGCTAAGTCCTATTAGGTGTAAAGTGGGAATAGAGGGACACTTCCTTACTCATAAAATGAGGAGCTTAGTATCGGAGTTGGACAACTCCAGGCGAAAAACTAGATCCTTGGAAACCAATGTCACTTTTATACGTACATTTTTTTAACATTCTCATGGGTCATAGAAATATTTTTTCAGTCTCAAAATGTGATTAAAATTAATATTCAGGTCGAAATTTAAGTTTAAAAAATTGGAGTTATCCATCTTTCAAACTAAGTCATGGAGTTGTCTGTTTTTGAAGCCAAATGAATCCATATTTAAAGTGGAGTTGTCTGTTTTTGAAACCAAAGGAGGCCTTATTTAAAGTGAAATTGTCTACTTTTGAATCTAAGTCTCTTCTAACCCGGTTTCAAAGTAAATTTACGTAAAACAGTACTTATTCGTCCACAATCAGTCATGTTGGATTCGCGATGCATGATGGGAAAAGGTGGTACGAATGTGGGCTTCATTGGCTACTGAAGGAATTGTCCTAATTTGAAACCAAGCCACTGTGGAATTTCTACATTTTGATACTAAAGCGCACAATTAAGTGCTATTTTCGCTCTGTTCTGTCCGTTTTTGAACCTAAACAGTTCCAGAATCGCATTCAGCACACAAAATTCTATGAGAAAGAATATCTCGAAATCGCTTCTCAAATGGTGGACAAGATATAGAACAGTTTGGCTCACAATCTTGACGTCATTTGTGGGTGGTGAAAACCATCCAGAAACTCGCATACGAATGAGTTATCTTGTGTCCGAAAATTCAAGTGAAGGTACCAATTGCGGAGATTCTGTGGTTATTTGGTCTGAACTTTATCGTAGCTGTGTCATGTAGTTTATCTTGTGAGAAAATGATATGTTGCATCATTCTCCTTTTTGTGTTCTGTACCTACGACAAAAAGAATCATAAATTCTGTGGAAATGTTAAAATAGGGGAAGGAGAAATCTTACCTCAAAACAATCTCTTTTCTACCACATATTCTTCTTTTATGGCCGTTTATAATCGTTCGAAAATCTTAAATAGCATATACTGTACCAAACTTAGACTACATTCGTGTTTCTTAATTTCGTATTATCTAGGACAAGTATTGTTTAGACCTAGATGTTGTAGGTAAATATATGAAGCATTAAAATTTTAAGTGGCTGCGAAACAATATTCATGACACCAGTTCAACGGAACATTTCTTCACATTTTTGTTGGACTTAAATATTTTCACACTTGATTACATTTTTCAGCGATATTGGCTTTTCTTACAAATCACCAAAAATATCATGAATAGACGTAATGGACTGGCAGTCATGGTATCGCCTCAGCCTGAAAAATTTAAAATTCTAAGTAGCCTACTTTCGTGACCGATTCTCGTATAGGTTGAGGACGTTGTTAAATAAGAAACTAGAAGAGATCCAAAGTGACGAATCTTGCTATGTTTTCAGTAACTATCATACCCCATTTTTTTGCTGCAAAATTTAACGAAAATAATTAAAATTATAGAAGCTTCGGCATTGAATGTTGATATTATCCACATAAAATCATCGCACTTTGCTGTAAAGCTCAGTCCTGAAATTTAAATGAAGTAGGTCGTGTCTTTACAATTCAGCCCAGAATCATAAATGATATTGTTTTAATGTTTCGTTCTATGATGATCAGTTTCTTCCTCAAATCTGTTGGGATGATGGTCATGAATATTACACAGGTACCAAACTACTTGTTTACTTGACAAAAATTGCGACAGATCACTATTAAAAAGTCTAATAGTAGTAATAGTAATAATAATAATAATGATAATGATAATGATAATAATAATAATCATCATCATCATCATCATTGTAAAAGAGATATTGGACGCCCACACAGAAGATGGTCTGAACAATTTTAACAATTCTAGCTTTTATGAAACCGGAACGAGCCTATGGCTTAATGCTTGTATGGTGATTATGATGATGATGAAATTTTAATAAATGTTTTTACTAACAGATAACATTTCAGAAAAAATAATAAATTGCAGTTTAGTACATGATCGCAATTTAGAAAGATTGTGTGTCTCTCAACATTGAATTGTTTACCGTTCTTTTATATCTCTGCCTTTAATTGGTAAATAAAAAATTACTGTCCGTTAGAAGACTCGAGTACAGTAAGCTATTTATATTGCTATCGTTTCAGTTAAAAGCCAAGATTTATTGTAACTTTAATAGCTCTTAAAATATCTATCGTCGCTATATTTCACAGTTTAGAATTATAATGATTTCAAAGATATCTAAATCTTCGGTCATATGCGGTGTTCTAAACCTTATCGATGGCTAAGAAGTGACATATCTCGTATCTACAAAAATGGTCATTTAGTTTAACCACATTATTATACTTTATTATTATTACGTCCACAGAATTGGACAGCTATATGATATTTTGTCCTCGAGTAGTAGATCTTGCAAAGTAGAAACATATAGCCTATATAAAAAATTGTCTGTTTTGAGAGAAATTAATTTTTAAAACAGTTTTCTGGTTCACTTGTAAATTCATAGATACGAGTTATCACTTCTTAGCCATCGATATAAAGATTCTAAGCCTCGTAACATGATCATTATATCATAAATAAAATTATACAGTAGTGATTAGGCAGTGTTGTAACTCACGTATACCTTAACAGAGAAACGTGCGTAAACATTTCACTGCTCTGCGATATGATTTCAGTGTGTCAGTACTTTCTTGAATGTTAACACAGCGTTCAACACTCCAACACGTCGGCAAATATTGCGTAAGTGACGAAAATCGAGTGCAAAAATGAATGTATTATATTCCGTTCAAGAAAGGATCGTATAGCAATATATTTTAAACATGGACATACGATTTTTCCCACATGTTATCTTTCTGATTACCCAATGTCCATTCTCCCAATTAATTTATTGCTATTATTACTCGTATTATGCCAGAAAATTGTGGCATTAATATTACTTCTTAATTAGATTAAAAACAGAAAAGAGATGGACTATGGCACTCATGGGAAAAGTGAAAGAGAGAATAGAAGGAAGTTGCTCTGTAGTGTACCAACCAGCAACCATTTTGAATTGTATTCACATTACTGGGAGTTTCGTTACTTGTGGATGTCCAGTTTTGTTCAGAATTTATCACAAGAGACGCACTAGGTTGGGCCAAAGAATTAAATTCCTGAAAGTTTTCAGTGGTGCTTTTATCAAAATATAGTGAGATAGTTCTAGACACGAAAGTTATGCAAGTTCACCCTGTGCTAAAGATACAAACTTCGTTCCATTCTATAAGTAGTAGAGATCATCATCATCATAATCATCATCATCATCATCATCATCATCATCATCATCATCATCATCATCATCATCATGAAGAGGGAGGACGAATCTTAGCGCTAGGTCAGTCTGAGAGAACTATTACGTTAATTTCGAACAAGGCGCATCACACTAGCTGACTACGCGAATGTTCGCTGAGTATCCAGCTTTTGAGCACGGACTTTGAATTTGGACTTAAAAATTACACCCTTACAAAATTGCTTTAATTCAAGAACTGAAGCCAAATGACCATAGATTGTGCTGTGTATTCTGTGACTGGGCTATGGAGCAATTTAGCCAAAATATCATCTTTAGAGACGAGGTCCATTTTTGGAGGAATGGTTTCGTTAATAAACAAAATTGCCGCTATTGGAGCAACGGTTCGATCCCGGCCCAGGTCAATGGCATTTAAGTGTGCTTAAATGCGACAGGCTCATGTCAGTAGATTTACTGGCATGTGGAAGAACTCCTGCGGGACAAAATTCCGGCACTCCGGCGACGCTGATATAACCTCTGCAGTTGCGAGCCTCGTTAAATAAACCATAATTTAATTTTTTTTGTATGGAGGAATCATTGATCCATATTTTTTCCAAGATGAACGAGGAGAGGCTCTGACTGTCAATGGAGGAAGATACTGGGCTTTGATAAGGGATTATTTTTGGTCTCAATTGGAAGGTATATGGATACCAGAAACGTCTGGTTTCAGCAAGATGGCGCCACATGTCATACTCGTCACTAAACAGTCGACCTCTTGAGGGAGAATTTCAGAAGCTTTATTATTTCACGTGGTGGTGATGTTAACTGGCACTCGAGATCACGTCATTTAACGCCGCTGGATTACTTCTTATGAAGTTATGTAAAATCACGAGTTTATGCCAACAAGCCAGAAACAGTTAATGACCTAAGGAACAATATCACTCGCGTTAGTCGTGAAATTGAGCCTGGTTTATGCTTGTCAGTCATTGAAAAGTGGAAGACTCATATACGCATAACGCAACGAAATCGCGGCGGCCAATTAACTGACGTTCTCTTCCATACATAATTATATTAAGTGTGATTCAGAATAATAATAATAATAATAATAATAATAATAATAATAATAATAATAATAATAATAATAATAAATAAACATCGTTCTTTTATGCAATTTGTTTCATTTTAAATGTGTGACATGTTATGAAATGGCAACACAAAATAAGAACAACCTCAAGGGTCTCCACCGCCGAAAAGGCATTTCTTGGTAACGATCACTAGATGGAAGTACATTGCTCCATAAGGGTTATAGCGGAACTTCTTTTGCAGTCGCCAGATGGCAGCACAGTGAAATTAATGAAAGTGGTTGCCTCGAAAGTTATTAGGCTGATCAATCTGTTATGCGGTCAGGGCTAATGGCAACTGATGTGAACATTCCTTGGTAACGAAATACAATATTTACATTTACTTATTTTCAATGAAGAAGGCATAGATGACGAACCCTAGAATCATAGAATTTCACACTTTACCTTATGTTAAATTTCATAGAAACAGGTATCGCAATTTCGAGGACATGATATAAAATTTAGGATTGAATAAAACTGAAAAGAAAGAGAAAGCGAATAACCTTGTATAAATAAGTGCTAAATGATATCTATTCGAAATCATAGCAACTGGCGTGAACAAATGAAAGATTCCTGTATGTTTTCCCATTAAAATAGCTTTCGTGAACTGCGTCGTCTAAGAGGCACGTGAAGCCGGGAATGTGCATTCCTTTTATGGCACTCCGAAATGTAACTGTTTTGGATATCACGCTGAAGCCAGCTGAGTATGCCTGTGTATTTATTTGTGCCGATACGTTGTTGTTAAACTGTTTTGCGTGTGGCACATTTCTGGCACATGTATCTGTGTATTTTACTATCATATTTCAACCAAATTTGGATACATATGTCAGTATCTACAAAGTAGTTCTTTCGTACTTCCAACACAGACTTCTGGAAGTTGTTTCTAGATGCCATGCAGTTCTATGCTTGAAACTAAAGCATTCCTGCTAAGAAGCAAGAACATAAGTAATTCAATTGTGACTGGTTTAAGAATGAATGAAACTCGTTTCAAGCTTTGCTTCCTTAAGTACTTAACACAGTTTCTTACTTTTTATAGAAAAAAAATTGCTGTATAAGTTAGCAGATTTAAAATTCCATCCAGGAAACAGAAATGTAACAGGAACAATGGAACAATGATGGAACCTACATTATTTGATTGCTAATTAATAGGTATGCAATAAGATTTCATAAAACATTAATCTCAAAGATTGCAGTATAAAATAAGAATATTCATTGGATGTAGTTTTAAGATAAATCAGTTGTTACAGATCTTCCTGTAGATATTAAAGCGTATTTATAAACTGATGTGCTTCACAACTGTTTACAGCCCACAAGAATTTGTTGTAGTTTTAAGGGTAGTGGATGGTGATGCCTGTGCGATTAAATAATTTCAGTACAAAAGTTTAGTTCAGTATTTCTAGGCTTTCAGTGTTCAGAGCGGAATAAAAATTTACGTAGTTATACAACTAATTAGTTTCTTATCAAAGTGCAAAAAAAAGTCCTAACTGATAACGTGTTTTCCCGCTTGCTAAATGTATCTCAAATTTCAAGATGCACATTATTTTCTACAATCTTCACTCATGCCTTGTATATTTTTTATGTTATCAAATAATGCATATTGCAAAATTCTAAACCAAAATTTAGTTAAATATTTCTCCCTTAGTTAAACAGAAAAGAAAAAATTAAACTTTTATTAACAATTTTTGCCATTTTTAATGCATATATTTTTTGCCTCACGTTATGTGTGTAATGTTCATAAACCCATAGATCTACTTTGTAGAACATAGACTGCAGAAAACACTGTAGAAATTTCATGTAAATAGATTCGCTAGTTTTAGCGAAAAATGTGCCTAAGTTTGAAAAGTATAAACTTACGGAAAAATGCATTTAAAAAAATGTATGAATTACATACGCCGCCAAATTTAAAGAGGCCATTTGAAGAGCTTGTCTGCAAGATAGCTCCCCACAATATAGGCCTATATAGGCCTAACACAAAATAAAAAATCTGATTTTTGACTTTTAATACTATCCTGTCCACTTAAAGTAAGTTATATGATATTACGAATATGTTAAATTTACTGTATCTTAATGATGGCAATATAATCATCAATTATTACGGCTTAGAATATGTGCGTTGAAAAATAAAGTGAAATGATATTCAAATCACGAGTTTGACATAACAGTCACGTTACAATTTGACGGAGTTCACCCAGTAAACAACGAATAATTTCCAGACAAATCGAGATTTCGTCTCCTGCAGATCCTGTGAGAATTGAGACAAGATTCTTTTCTGCGCAGTGTCTTTTCACTTTATATCGCACTTGCTATATATTATGATATAGAACGAGTCAGACTTAAGATTCCGTCAATCTTACCGAGTCACGAGGTTGCTTTTTGACGGGCGTCGCGTTAATTCTTCCCGGCCTTTCGTTTGTTTTTAGCTTGGCAAAGAACATAATGCGTGGGGTTTCCTTATCAGTTGTTGCACTAAGCCAGCGACACAAATCTGAATTTTACACTATTTATCAATCTGTCAGTTTGTTTTATTTGGTTATTTAACGACGCTGTATCAACTACGAGATTATTTAGCGTCGATGAAATTGATGAGAATTCGCCATAGATTACCCGACATTTGCCTTACGGTTGGGAAAAACCTCGGAAAAAACTCAACCAGGTAATCAGCCCAAGCGGGAATCGAACCCGCACACGATCGCAACTCTGGATCGGCAGGCAAGCGCCTTAGTCGACCTCAATCAGTTGTCCGAGTTGTATTGAGAAATACATATTACAAACCATGGTTAGATACACAGTACGGCACCGCATTTTCCTCGTTAAAACGTTATCTTCTGAAGAAGATGTCGTAGACGTTATGTTCCGACTGCGATTTATAGAGGCCGCACAACCAGCCTGTGGAATCTGCGTGTTTCTAAATTATTTAATAAGTGGCGAGAAACGGGTTTCGTTCTCGATAAGAAGAAACGTTGTCCGAAGCGTGCTGTAATAGAACAAACACTTAAAAGATAGGTGTGTGAGGATGGCGTTGATTCTAACATCCAGTCAGAAAATCGTGTGCACGCTACTGGATCACCTGGATTCAATTTATGAATCACCGACACCTTCTAGATATGAAACTTAAGGCACCACAGAACGTTACGATACGTTTAATTATCTATTATAGTGCTAGGCGACGGAGAAATTCAAATACCTGGGAGCAACAGTAACAAATATAAATAATACTCGGGAGGAAATTAAACACAGAATAAATATGGGAAATGCCTGTTATTATTCGGTTGAGAAGCTTTTATCACCCATTCTGCTGTCAAAAATTCTGGAAGTTAGAATTTATAAAACAGTTATATTACAGTTGTTCTTTATGGTTGTGAAACTTGGACTCTCACGTTGAGAGAGGAACATAGGTTAAGGGTGAATAATTTCGGGGGAAAAATTGTTCCGGGACCGGGTATCGAACCCGGGACCTTTGGTTAAACGTACCAACGCTCTCCCACTGAGCTACCCGGGAACTCTACCCGACACCGATCCAATTTTTCCTTCTCTATCCACAGACCTCAAAGTGGGCTGACAACCGTCAAGCAACCAACATTTGAGTGCACAGTAACACTAACTAACCAAAGGTCCCGGGTTCGATACCCGGCCCCGGAACAATTTTTCCCCCGAAATTATTCAAATTAACTTTACAGGGAGTTATTCCTGAAAGCTTAATTTGCATAGGTTAAGGGTGTTTGAGAATAAGGTGCTTAGGAAAATATTTGGAGCAAAGAGGGATGAAGTTACAGGAGAATGGAGAAAGTTACACAACACAGAACTGCACGCATTGTATTCTTCACCTGACATAATTAGGAACATTAAATACAGACGTTTGAGATGGGCAGGGCATGTAGCACATATGGGGGAATCCAGAAATGCATATAGAATGTTAGTTGGGAGGCCGGAGAGATAAAGACCTTTGGGTAGCCCGAGACGTAGATGGGAAGATGATATTAAAATGGATTTGAGGGAGGTGGGATATGATGATAGAGACTGAATTAATCTTGCTCATGACAGGGACCAATGGCGGGCTTATGTGAGGGCGGCAATGAACCTCGGGTTCCTTAAAAGCCAGTAAGTAAGTAAGTGGTGCTAGGCGACGGGTAGTCTACCTTTTTTTTTTTGCTCAAAATCAGTTCAAGAATATGGCAGACACAAGAAGTAACAGGCGCGTGTACATGAATACATGAATGTATGTGTTCAATTGTGTGTGTACGTAGTCCTATATCTAATGCTCTTAAACAGTTCATTGAAAATGTTATTTTCTGGAAACTAAAGACAGTGCATAATTGCATAAGCTTAGTACTAAATGTCAGTGTTCTTTCAGTGATTGAGTGACTGGTGGATGAAGTTAGCCCTCCCCAAAGAACCCATCCATCTTTAATATTGGATTTCTAACATTCGTCACTAAGTTTTATTCCTGTCTGCAAGTTTTGGTCATCTCACAGGTCAACGGCGTAAAGAGGTTACACTCGGAAGTGGGTGTCAATCCCGCTTAGATGTGGTTACTTGGTTGGGTTTTGACATAGAACTACGTCTTTCTCCTTAATAAGTATGCCGTAGTAACTTGGAAATTTACCTTCATATAAAAATGTAATTTTCTTATTCTCCTCATATTTTCCGTGTTCTTCTTGTGTTATCCTTATTCTCTTTGTATTTCCCTTGTTATTCTTGTATTACCCGTTGTTCTTCTATTCCCCTTGTTCTCTTTGTATTCTCCTTGTTCTTCTATTCCTCTTGTTCTCTCTGTATTCCTCTGGATCTCCTTTTCTTCCTCTTGTTCTTGTACTCCCCTGGATCTTCTTCTCCTCCACTTGTTCTCATATTCTCCTTGTTCTTATTGTATTCCCCTTGTTCTCCTTGTATGCCCCTTCTTTTCCTTCTTCCCCCTTGTTCTCCATGTATTCCGCTTGTTCTCCTTGTATTTCCCTTGTTCTCCATATATTTCCTTTGTTCTCCATATATTTCCCTTGTTCTCCATGTATTCCCCTTATTCTCCATGTATTCATCTTGTTCTCTATGTATTCCCCTTGTTTTCCTTGTATTTCCCTTATTGTCCTTGTATTAATCTCGATGCCCTTGCATTCCCTTATTCTCCCTGTATTCCCCCTTTTCTCCTTGTATTCACATTGGTATCGTCGTATTACCCGTTTACTCTTAATATTCCCCCTTTTCTTGTGTTTCCTTCTTGTCCTTGTATTGCTCCTGCTGTCCTTGTGTTCCCTTTGTTGTTCTCGTGTTGTTCTTGTATTACCCTTTTCTCCTTGTACTCACCATGTTAGTCTTGCATTCTCCTTACTGTCTCAGTATTTCCCTTGTTCTCCTTCTGTTCCCTTTGCTAGCCACCACCTGTAGACATATTTCTACTTAAAGCTATGCAGGACAATGAAGCTATGTAGGGATTACCTGTGAATTTTTTTTATTTTCTTCCGAGGTTTCCTCAACTGCCAGGTGAATGTTGGGCGAATTCTCTGAATCATACGCCAAATACAATCCCGTAATCACCAATTCCGACGTCGCTAGATAACTGAGTAATTCACATAGCTTTGGAAACGATATTAGGAGTCCAATTTTCTGCTTCTAGACCATTCACCGATGGACTGCAGAAAATATTAGTCCAAGAAGAGATAAATTTGTGTAGGAAAATCCGTGAAGTATTTTTCGGGTGCCCTTTTCTCCAGGGACAGGGTTCTCTTCGTACCTGTCGTTAATCTATGACACGGAATACCTAATTTAACATTCCATTCTGTGAAAGCCTTGATGAAAATTATTTTCAATTAAAAGTCTATTCTCATAGCTGAATTTAAAACTGAATCGTGGTTTCAGTAGCTAGCATCGTAGGTTCTGTAACTGTTGCTAAAGTCTCATACACAATGACAGTAATATTATTCATGCTGTAGGCCTATATATACTGTATACGTAATTGTAATGGACAAGGAGGCAAATTCTGACTAGAAAGCGACTTTCTTTTGTCTGCGCAGGCTTTTAAAGGCACTGAGTTGAAAACTTGTTCAACTGTTGCAGAATGTAAACATTTTTGCACGCCGTATGGTCGCACAATGCCTCTGCTGACGCAACAAATCGCTGTATAATTGCTAATTTTACGCTGTTTAGTGCCTTTGCCCTGCCATTTGAGTTGTTGTGGACAATGCTGTAATGTTGATGGAATTGTAACAGAAGCTCTGCGCGTTCGCCAAACAAGAAAGGGGCGTTTCAAACTAAAGAACGTGTTAATAAAATATATATATATATATATTATATATATAATTTATCTTTTTTATATTTATGTTTTTATTTATTTATTATTTATTCAGTTATTCATCCATTCATTCATTTGTTTATTTATTTATTTATTCACTTATTTCTTTGTTAATTAACTTATTTATTTATTGTCGAATATGAAATTGACAATTGTTATAAATGACAAACTAATTTACAAAAAAATAGGTACAATAACATGATTAAAATGTAAGTTCAAGTATTTCAGCACACAAAAATTCATCATTTGAATAGGTAGGTAGGTATATATTTCATGCTAGAGACACTTAACGAATATATAGCACGTCATTATCATAAAAGGTACTGCCATTATTAATATTATAATATTCCTCAAGGCTGTAGTGGTGTGACCAATAACCATTTCTTTATGCCAATTTTAAATTGCTGAACGGTGATTGGCTTAGCCATTTCAGCCAGTCTTTTGAATAAACCAATTCAGATTTTTATTTAAACTAGTCTGAGGAATATTAAGGCTCTGTCTTGTATTATGGTCATGAATATCAGTTCTAGTAACATAATAATAATAATAATAATAATAATAATAATAATAATAATAATAATAATAATAATAATAATAATTTAATTTTCCGTTAACACATAAAAAGTTGGAATAAACATAAAGTCATTGTTCATTGTTAATTAGTTACTCCTAATACAATATTGTGCATCATTATAGCCATTTTACTTGAAAGAATATACAAGAATAAATAGAATTAGAAATAAATATATTAGACAAAAAATTGGAAATACCAGATAAAATTAACTAAATAGTAATCCTGTTCTAAATTGACGACACAGAAGAAGAGATGAATGGTGTAAAATTATTGTTATTGTTTGTCTTTACTATTATATTCAATCGTTATTTAGTATAATTATCTGGTTTGACATCAATATCTGTATATACTTGGAATATATTTATACGCAAAGTCATATCGGTATTATGTGTATAACATGTATTTGGATTATTATTGTTATTATTATTATCATCATCATCATAATCATCATCATCATCATCATCATCATCCTTCAGGATGGAGGGCGAACTCCTACCGCTGTCCTTCATGGTGAACTCTTGTGCTAATCCCTGGCTAGGCGCATATTCAAATTATACTAATTGCTTGTGTGAGGTTCGATGCGTATCCAGGTTTCACGCAGGCTTCTCCACACTTATATACCCATACCAGTCCCCTCCGCACATCGTCACCAGAGATGGGAAAAATTCTATGAATAAGAAAATGGATTGTAGATCGGCTGGAATGCTGCCAATACTTGACATGGAGAAATGAGAGAACTCCACCTGAGATTTGTGTACCACGAGTGTCGCTGTGAATTTTACACTGAAAAAATTACCTGTCCAGACTGGGACTCGAACCCGGATCGGACATATGGTCTAGACTGTAGAGTCTAGAGTCTAGAACAATCAGTCACAGCCGGGACATTTAATACTATTACGCATTCCTTTGAATCGCATGTTATTAAGGGATCATGTACTCTTGCATCGGTTAAAATCAAATTTAGATCATGATGAGGGGATATTTCTTCGTAAACTAAAGATAGAGCTGTAAATGTTACAACCCTTTCCTCCATTGTAATTGTATAGTTGGTGTAGATAATAACAAAATCAAACATTGTTAGTGTTACACAAATTCGACTGCTGAATTCATCTCAATTGTTTTCGGTTTTAATTTTGTTATGTATTTTGTTCCAGGTGAGTGTACCTGTTGCTGGACTGTTGTGGATGACGTCACCATCACATCGGCTGCAAGTTGTAAGTGGGAAAAAAAGCGCAATGATTTTTTTAATGAGGGAACACATGTTCTTTGATTAAAATTATGCCATTAATCTAATCTGGATTGTTACCTTCTTTTGAGATATTTGAGTCGAAATTTCAGATAGGATGTACCTACTCCTTTAATTCTGATTGCTATTTTTCAAACTTTTCTCGTTTCCTTTCCTTTAGCGTCTCTTCTTTTTGTACTTCGTTCCCTTCTTGTCTTACCTTATTTTCTGTCTACCTACTGTATTTGTTCTTTTTATGTTTGTCTTTCCTTTCTTCATTTTTGTATCAAATTATTGCCATCTTGATCCCATTCATACTTATTTTCTTTCTTTATTTTCTTTTTACTTCATCGTCACTTCTGTTCTTCCTCTTCGTTTTTCTTCATTGCCTTTCTTATCTTCCTTATTAGTTTACTACTAAGATTTCAAAATCAAACGTCCTCTAGTGAAGTTGATCACTAGGATTCGGAATTACAAACATGAAAATATGAAAGAAAAAAAATGACACGAGTGAAATAATTATTCGTTTCGTACATTAAAAAAATTATGTGTTTACATATAAATGATAGTACATAATTTGAAGGGAGGTCTTCAGAATTTCCACCAAAATCTTCTGAATCTCATAAAAGGGAATATTAAAAGATTTAAGAATATTCCATGTTAATTTTAGTAGATATCCCCTCGCTCCAAATAGTAAACCTGTAACACCCCAGTTGTAAAGCGGAATGCATCTCTTTTGTGTGTCATATTTAATTCGCTACATCTTGCTAATCGTTTCTCTACCCCTCTTGTTCTGATTATTGAATTAATATAACCATGTAGACCTAAAAGCATGTTAGAAGAAACTATTTTCTATAATTTTCATCGCCCTGGTCAACGATTTTTCTTCTAAACATGTCCAATTTTAAAATAAAATTTCCGCAAACGTAGGTCGACCTGTGGAATACAAAATTTTATACATTGCTGGTATTTAGACTAGAGTACTTAAGAATATTTTAATTTTAAGTTGTACTGTTAGGTCTATTCTTGATAACGTGTTGATTGTGAAGAAGTGATAAGTTAATGAATGCGTGAATTTTTTTTCTTGGTATATGTTGCTTGTCAAGGAGAGAGTGATTTGAAGTTCGTATGTACATCTATTATTATCAGGCAGTACATCTCACTTGACGATATGTCGGAGGAAGAACAATTGGACGGAGTTACGCAATAATAGATCAACCGACAATTTGAAAAGAAGAAGAAGAAGAAGAAGAAGAAGAAGAAGAAGAGATATTTGCACAAATATGTTGATGGCAGGCTAATTTAACTCGGAAAAAATCAAGAATGCGATATCTGAATTTTGCTGCTATTTATAAGCAAAAATTCGTTTATTGCATAAAATACATTTATTTATTTTGCTTTGAAATATTAATTCAACTGCTGGTCTTTTATCAAAAATCGGTTAGCTTTTTTGGTATTATTTGTGCTATTTTTTGTAATAGTCTATGAAAGTTATAATACTTCTTGCATAAAATGTTTTATAAAAAAATAGATTTATTTCAATGGCCAATATCTCGAAACAGGTTTTTGGCGCTTGATCTCTTACTGCGTAACTCCGTCCAATAGTTTGTGTACATCTGAAGTCTGATTAGAGTGGAATATGCAGCTAATCGGCGATGTATGCAATGGAGGGGGAAAGGAACTGGCCACCCTACCCCATTATCTCCTGGCCTAGTTGCCTCATAAGTGGTGTCTTGTTGGTATCACTTGTGAGGTTCAGACCTGTCTTCGAACAGTTGACTAAACAACAACAACAACAGTAAATTAAAACTTTTTCGCTGCTACGAATGAACCCATTGTTTAGGTTGCCAAGGACGATGAAATAAACACTAGTTTAGGTACCAGCAACGTATAAAATACTTATTGAATTACGTATATTACCCATAAACGTGTTCACATGTTCCATACAAGTGACGTGTTACTAATTTAGATTAAAAATAAAACTGAATAATTGCAATGAGCTACCATACCAACGTATACGACGTTTTGTGGATGTACAAGGCTGATTTGCTTCTAACCATTGCATTGGTGTGCCTCAATTGCACTTTTATGTGGTGCTTTTATAGTTCCACGTCACATAAGTGGACTAGATTTTGCTGTGATACACTGATCAGACAACTGTGACAGAATGGCAGGAAAATAGGCGGATGATCAGAAATTCTTGCTATATTTTACTTACAAATACGTAGTGGCAACGACTGTGGTTTGAACAAGGTATAGTCTTAGGTTAGCATCACGTGAACAGATAAATCACAATATGGTAAGAGGTGCTGATCGCAAGGCGCTTGGGTGGAGTCCCGTATGTTTCAGTTTTGAGCTATGAAGTACTTTTGGCTCCTTATCATGTCCCGAAATTATCACGCAACTTAATGGATTTCCATTAGCTGCAACAGCCGCACATTAACTACACGACGCCCACGAAATTGAGTGAAGTAATTGCTGCTTGTTAGCAGAGATGCAAAGGGTAGCCTGTCAGTACTCTCACTTCCTTGAGATTTAGGCTTCTACAAACATTAATTTATTTTGAGGTTATCTTTGTTGAATGAAGTGGAAGTGGAGAGGTTATTCTAATTGAATTACCAAGCCTTTAAACGTCTGAGAAATTTTAAGCCTTTACTGAAGACGATAATCTTAAGATTGAGAATTGAGCAACTCGAAATTAATAGCGAGTCTTCTTCTTCGTCTTTGTCATAATCTGCACTCTGTTACTCCAGTTAGTTTCTGGAGACTCAGTGTCTCTCCCTTACTGAAAAATTTACTTCACAGCTTTACGATATTACTGTGAATTTTTCATAAAATTTTTCTCTCGGACCAATAAACAAGTTTTCGTTAATTGCGTTTGCGTTTGTAGACCCTGGATGAGCATCCGAAAACTTCCAGTTGGACAATTAACAAATTTGTCATGAATTTTAAATTTCCAGCGTAACTCTTAGCATGCCTTTTATCAGCTATAACGATGGAATTAGTGGTAAGGAGCTTAAATTTTGGTGATATGAGTTCAAGGATTCGCTATGGAATTGTCTAGGCGGAATATGAATCTACACACGAATGCTTCGGTGCACCCCATTGGATACTCTCAAGTCCATATAATTTTAGTAATAGTGCGGCTGTACATTCCTAAGCGTGAAGAAGCAGGGTTTCCGCAACCTAGCAATCTAAATTGTCTGCATTATAACAAAGGAGCTCGCCTACCATATCCTTTCAATGTATTGTTGAGTAGAGTATTTCCTTACCGCAAAGAGTAAACTTGATTCTCGGCCGATGCGCTCTATGACTTGATATCTATCCTATCATCATTGTCATTCATTCATAGTTTTATGCCCAAGGGCAAGTCTTTCGCTGCAAATCCTGCATTCTCCAACCTTTCATATTTTCCGTCTTCTTCTTAGTCGTCACATATCATCCATTATATTTTAATGTTGCCTATCGTCTGATATCTTTTACTGCCTCGAACCTTTCTCCCGTTCACCATTCCTTCCAGTGCATCCTTTAGGTTAGGAGGCAGTGACCCAGGCAATTTATTTTTTTATTCCTGATCAGTAATCAGTTTCAACTTTATTATTTCTTCACCCACTCTTTCTAGCACAGTTTCTTTTCGTTTTCTGTCTGTCCATTTCATACGCTCCATTCTTCTCCATATCTACATTCAAATGTTTCTAATTGCTTCTCTTCACTTCGTCATAATGCCATATTTCTGACCCTTACAGTGCTACACTCCATACAAAGTACTTTACTAGTCTCTTCCTTAGTTATTTTTCCAACGATCCGCAGAAGATACTCCTTTTTCTATTAAAAGCTTCCTTAGCCATTGCTATGCCCCGTTTGGCTTCCTGGCAGCAGCTCATGTCACTACGTATATGCACTCCAAGTATTTGAACCTGTCCATTTATTCCACTGCCTTATTTCGAATTTACAAGTTTACATTCTTTATTTTTCTTCCAATAACAATGGTCTTCGTCTTGTTCGTCTGTACTGCTCATAAATTATAATTGTTTACGGTGCGCATTTTGGCTAACTTTCCGTTTACTTCCATGAAGAGCACATTTCAACTAATTAATGTTCCGTTTATTTATTCGTATATTTCATTATTCAGTATATGCCTATTGTTGTTTAGTCAACTGTCCGGAGAAAGGTCTGAACCTCACAAGCGAAACCAAGAAGGCACCGATTATGAGGCAACTAGGCCAGAGATTATGGGGTAGGAGGGCAAGTTCCTTTTCCCCCTTCATTGCATGCATCGTCGACTAGCTACATATTACACTAGTCAGATTTCAGATGCATACAAACAATATTGTTCTTCCTCTGACACATCGTAAAGTGAGATGTACTGCCTGATTTAGTCTACAATTTCGTCCCGCACCGAACCTGCGTGGCCTTGAACTAGGGAATGGGCGCTGATTCGAGCCCTCATGGGGGAAGTATATACTGTAGGATCGGTGCTCAGCCAGCATCATCGTGATGAATTTGGAGATATAGTGAGTAGTGAAATTCGGTTTCGTGAGTCAACTCTATCGACGGAGGGGATCATCGTGATAACACACGATATCTTCACAGGTTGGATAATCGTTTACCCCTGTTAAGGCATGTGTACATAAGGGCAACAGTCGGCTGGTCAGCTTTTGCAATCCATGGTTTGTTGCGTCACTCAATTTATTTAATAATTTTATATAGGCATAATATTCCAGGTTCTTCTTTCAAATTACTTTTAGCCAATGTTTAAATTACATCTTGAAATTTATTTATTAGTGCGTGCAGTTTTTATAAAATGAAAATAGTTTAAAAAAGCTATATAGAGTCTAGGAAATGATAAATTGGATATGACGAAGCGGTCGCTGAATTAAGAATGACAGCTCTTGAAAAAAGTTACTCCAGAGTTGTAATGTTAATTATAAATGTCAAAGGATAAAACAGCAAAGTCGAATGAATTTTCAGTAAGTTTTATTTTGAAAATAATAACGTAGAGTTCTAAGCTTGATATTGTTGTTAAGGCTAGTGAATTAGATCTTAATTACGCCTCTCCTTATTCCTGCGCGCTCTCCCATTAGTTGTGGCTGCGATATATCTCAAGGCGGCGCAGGAATGCGAGGATAATGACCAGGCTAATCAGTGTAGTCAGCAAGCAAGTACTTAGCACATAAACAGGTGCGGTACAGCACTGGAAAGAGACATTACACTTCGCAGTCGAATTCGAGTCCGTGTAAGTAATTTAATGCACTATGCATTCTTGTGTAGCTACTTCGACAGGATACGGCGGGAACAGCATAATGATTATTAATGCATGTAATATGTAATAATGAGCTATCATTCTATATGCAGAGTGTCTACCTTAAGCCTTCAGCATTTGAAAGATTGTTTTTAATTTAATGTCAGGATATAGCTGTGATTCTGGTCGGAATTATCGTAGATTCGAAAAGTTTATATACCGGTATGTAGCAATTTCGTGGTACACACTAGAACCATAGTAAAAAAAGTAAAGGTATCCCCGTACAATGCCATGAAGGCACTTGGGGGGCACGGAGGTAGAGCCCCATGCTTTCCATGACCTCGGCACTAGAATGAGGTGGTGTGGTCGGCACCACGCTCTGACCGCCTTTTACCCCCGGGAAGGACCCGGTACTCAATTTTATAGGAGGCGGAGTGAACCTCGGGGCCGTTCTGAAAGTTTGGCAACGAGAAAAAATCCTATCACCACCTGGGATCGAACCCCGGACCTTCCAGTCCGTAGATAGCTGCTCTACCAACTGAGCTACCACTAGAACCATAGTAACGCTGCAAAAATGAATCCTAGCGAGCGTGCCCATGTTTCGTGGTATGCAGGTTAATCTTACAAGCAAACATTCTGATAGGGGCAGATAAAAATTGTAAATTTTTTTCTTTCACCATTTTAATAATTTCAAAAGTAGTGTTTGTACAAATTTTGGCCACTCGACCCCAATTACGAGGGCCGTAAAAAAATAAGTTCGTCAGAGGCCGTTAACAGAAAGAAAACATAATTTCATTGGAAAAAATTATTGAATCAGCCACAGGAATTGTTGAGCTATTTTTAACATATTCCTCACCGGAACTGAGATATTTGTCATATCGTGGGATCAACAGAGAGGTACAGACGGCTGTCAAACGCTGGTTCCAATCCCAGGCGGCTGACTTCTACGACACAAAGATACAAAAATTGATCCCATTATGTGACAAAGTCTCAATTCCAGTGGGGGATATGTTGATAGGCTAAATAGCGCAACAATTGCTGTATCGGTTTAAATAAATCTTTCCATACAATTGTGCTTTTTTCTGTAAATGGCTTTTTTCTGACAATCACTTTATGGACGGCCTCGTAATTGTGGTCGAGTGGCCAAAATTTATATAAGCACTTCTTTTGACATTATTAGCATGATGGAAGAAAAAAATTTAACTTTTTATCTGTCCCCATCAGAATGTTTGCTTGTTAGTAATATCACAGTCTAGTATATACAGTCACGAAGCTTGAGTTGTTGAGGATACTAGAAACAATAGACTGTGCAGGTACTATTTCGCATTGTCTGTAATGAGGCGATAATAGCGATCCTAGTGGTTAGCAACTATCTACGGATGCATATTTACTACGTATTGAGCTTCATGACTGTATATTATACTAGACTGTGGTAATATTATGAAGAAGAGGAAGCTTGTATGGCGGTTGGTGATGTACTGAAAGCCATGTGAGAAAGGACTTTGAGTGAATATAATGTGATTATGGCTTGCGGAGGTTTGAAATTGAAAAATGCTTTTGATTATAGTGAATTGAATAAATAAAATATAGAAGTAGAATATTGAATACATGGCCTAGTTGCCTCATAAGTGGTGCCTTCTTGGTATCACTTGTGAGGTTGAGACCTGTCTTCGGAAAGTTGACTAAACAAGCAACAATACTGAATAATCGGAGTTGACAGTAGCGTTACTATTATAGCCGTAGAGTAAGAAATTGCCTTATGCCCGGATAACATCCTTTTGATGTGAGATTTATTCTCGTTTGGTTAAATTTATCAGTCTAATAAAAAGATAGCCTACTTAAATTCTTGCAGGTAATTGAGAGAGTTTTTATGTGGGTGCCAAAATTTGTCTCTTTCATCGAAAGTTATTCTATTGGCATGGTACTGCAGAAAATCATGTTGAAGTACTTTTTCTCTTAATTCCACTTCTGCCCTATGGAATTAATAATAATAATAATAATAATAATAATAATAATAAATGGTATTTACGTGCCATACATTATAAGTACGTATCAGTGAAATAATCTTTGCATTTGAAAATAATCTTGAAATAAAACATCAGAACATCATTACGAAGTATCTTTGCGTCAGGTGTATTTTATCGATGTGGAATCTATCAGTTTGTTTATGAAATATCCACTTTCCTTCACCGCCTTTTCCGTTTTTAAGAGCCAGATGTTGCGTATTGCCCATAGCTATTGGGTGTTTACAAGCAGGCATGCCAATTTCCAAGTCATGCATAGATATAGATCAAGTATATTATGCTAATGTTCTGAAAACGCTCCTGCTGAGTATCCCTTGGACAAATATTCAATAAAATCTTCTCATCTTAGAATCGCATTGACTTACATACAAGCTTCACTGAGGAAAATCTCAGAATAACATACTCTGTCTACACATTGCAACAACAGACAGTTATCGCATTTAACTTTAGAGGTCTACCAGTGTATTTCAGGATCTTCCTTATTGTCTTCTGCTCAAAGGTCTTACTTGATTTCGTTTATGGTGTTCTCATCACGTGTGGGATACATTTCGATTTGTGAATTCCAGCATAGAATGTCCGATCATCATCATCATCATCATCATCATCATCATCATAATCTAGATTTGTTGGTCCGTTCCGGCTCCATTTTCAAACTGCAATCTTCATCTCATAATAAGTCATACTCTGCTTCTTTCCCATATGGAGTATTCTTCGATATTCTACTATTACCCCTTCTATTAACATGCGTATACCGGTTTTGTTGATATGTCTTGATTATTGTTGAGATAGATGCTACCTGTATTTATTGATAGGCCTATTTTTATTTCTTGGTTTCGTTGTTATATATTTTATTTCCCTAATAATAATAATAATAATAATAATAATACGGAATAATAATAATAATAATAATAATAATAATAATAATAATAATAATCCATGGCGCTACAGCCCATGAAGGGCCAAAACCTACCAGCCGGCTGCTGGCCTCACGGCCACATGCTGAAGCAGAGGTGGACGATCATTCAACCAGAATGGAGGTATCGTGTGGTTAGCACGATGAGCCTCCCAGCCGTTATAGCTGGTTTGCGTAATCGGATTTGGTTACCTATCGTAGCTCCCCAAGTGCATCACAATGCTGGGTGGGCACCGGTCTCATACACTGGCCGAAATTTCATGAGAAAATTTCTTCCTCTATGAGGGCTCGAACCAGCGCGCATTCCGTAACGCGGATGCCTTAAACCACGACGCCACGGTGCGGGACTTATTTTCCTGTTACTTATGTATATATGGTTTCTAAAAATCTCATTTCAGCTTTTGTATTCGCTTTTATCTCTTGTTTCTTAGGTCAAGCATTCAGATACATAGTGTATCTATCGAAGGAATTGCTGAAAAATTATAAAACTTTCAATGTGTCAGTTCTTACTTTTTTTTTTTTTAATGTTCTTGTACCTCAAAGAAGTTGCATTAGATCTGATTTTTTAAATCAGGTTTCTATTTCTTATCACATTTTTTCAATCATAAATATTTGAATTATTCCACTTTGTTTAGGATTTTAGCTCTTTTTAACTCATTTCCTTTGACTGTTAAAATTGTTGTTTTATGCCCGGTTATCTACTCTTTCCTTTCTATCGATTATGAAGACCGTGATCTACTAGCCTATTGAAAAAAATATGATCTCATAACATTTACCATTAGCTAAGACTGGAGAATTAGAAGAAAATTTGATATTAATAATAAATGTCCGGTTTTTTCCTCCATCTTTAAATCACTAAAAGCAGTTTGAAGTCGTCCTGCTACTGACTACTCCTTCACATTCTGCTTCACATACGTCTTCAGCTGTTGATTTTACATTCATTTTTTTTAGAAACGCAGAAATACTGAAATTCCTTTTTTACATTTTCAGTAAACTGAAGATAATGCGGATTATTAGAGTCTACCGCAAACATATATGAGTTAAAAGCTTTTTTCGATGTGTTTAAAAAATACAAATAACAGATATAAACAAGTCGTCCGTTACTTAGCAACTCAAAGGAAAATATGTAGAACATTTTTAGGAAAAGACTTTTTGAGAAGAACTAATTAATAAATAGGCCTATTATAGTTTACTTTAATTCTCATGAAATTTGCACTGTTGGTTCATGATTTTGTCTTTTTTACGGCCGGGTAGCTCAGTTGGTAGAACATCTGGGCACGGACTGAAAGATCCTACTCCCGTGTTGTGACCGGATTTCTCTCTTCAAAACTTCCAGAACAACCCCGAAGTTGAACACACTCCTATCAAATTGAGTATCAAATCTTTTCTGGGGGTAAAAGCGGTCGAAGCGTCGTGCTAACCACACCACCTCATTCTAGTCTATGCCCTCCAAGCGATTTCATGGCATATAACTTATATGGGAAGTCTTTACTTGACTTTACTTTACTTTGATCTTTCTGTAGGAAACCATGCTGTTGATATTCGATGAAAATAGAAAGCTAGCCTATGTACGCATTATTTTAAGCCAGAACTCTCAGAGAATATTCCAAAATCGAACCTTGATACGTTATGGAAGTGGTGGACAAAAGGGATCATGTGATCAGGCATTGTAATTATGATATTCATTGTATTCACGTTCGTTTTGATTGCCTTGCTACCGCACTTCGTTGCAAAGTCGGATAGTTGTTCATCATGCCAATTACTGAAAACATCGTTATGAAATCACATAATTTAATGTGGAATTGGAAAATAAGTTTACTTTGTTGTGAAACTTAAAATAGCAAATATTATTTCTAATGTTAGAAACGCTGTTTGAGTGCATACTCTACTGACATTAAAGAGATACAGTATTATTCGTCGTTGTTCCCGCAATAACTCCTATGTGCAAAATATAAAATTTTTCAGTAGGAAGAAAAATACATTTATTCATTCTATGGCAGTGTACATAGATTGTGGATTCTTACATTTTTGAAAGAACGAAATGTAATTACGTACAGAAGATTTTATTATCTTCTTTATTACTATTTCAGTTATTTAATAGAGCAAAAATCTGAAAATCGATAAATATGTCATATGGGAGTTATTGCAGGAACGAAAATTATGTATGTACAACACAAAATCACGAACGTAGAATGTGTAACAATTTACATCATTAATAATTTATAATGTAGTTTTGTTCCTTGTCACTATTGTGCATGTTTTTGACATTATCTCATGTCATTGTTTTGGGCAGGAACTTAAATATTATACACAAGATCAATATTAAGGAAATGTGTAGTTTATATAACAGTGTATTTGAGTTTTTTTTTTTCTATTTTCTCTTTCCGACATACATAAAAGACCATATAATTATAACCGTTTCAGTTTCTATAACATTACCCTTTTTAAATTGCTCTCTCGATATTCCGTCATTACACAGAAAACAGTTGGATGACGGTTTTCCATCCCCTACTTACATCATACACAGCATGTCATGTGGATTGCATTCCTTGCATTGGCCTATTACCTGTGCTTTGGAAAGATGCCATCAGTTATCCGAGCTTCGACAGTCCACGTGGTAAGGAATTTGTCGCTTCTTCGAAAGCTGTAAAACTACTCTGACGCCTTTCCAGCTTCCTATAGGTATGAGTAAACATGTCTTCTCTTTCACTGAAGATAAATGGGCCGAAGCATGATATTGACCTCTCATCCACTTTCAGCGCTATGAATATGAAACCACAAGACCCTTATCTCTTTCCTTATATGCCTCCAGTGTGAACGCAAAGGATCTTACGTATACATACCAATTTCCTATACGCCCGTATGGCGAAGTATCACAGTGGTGCCTGTATCACTTCGTTTCTTTGTACGATTATATGGGTAAATGTACACGTTGATTCAAAAGCATCGTATAATTCAATAAGAAACATCATAAATAATTTTTTTTGCTGTCATATCGGCATATTTTACTTGTGAAAGTTCTCGTCACAACTGAGAGTGAATTCCACTCAAAAACATTTTAACGTGAAACGTTTATTATGCTCAAGGCTCAAATGAATAAATCGTTACGAAAATTTCAGCATATGATGTCACTTGCTTAGCAACGGATCGTTCAGATGAAACACAATAATTCCATTGTAAATATTCATACTGGTACATGGTATAATGTTCAATAAAAATGAAAAGAAAATAATCATTAATAAGCTGCATAAATTACATTAAATTTATTTCACTCTCAATCATGTTTACAATCCTTATAATTAAGAACCTTTTCCTTAAAATTTTAATTTGGCTTTTACACTTTTATTATGTCATACTACTTTTGACCAATAAAACGATACGAAAGGACATCTTTCAACCAATCATGGTTGCTTATCGCACAATTTTATCACTTCCCTAGCATTTGTTTGTTTGTTTGCTTGCCAAGATTTCAATCTGAAAATTCTTTATGGTACTATAAAACATGCTTTGCTATCGTCATTTGTTTCCCGCATAGATAGTCGACTAAAAATGGCGGCTCCGTTCAAACGTTTTGGTGAAGGAAACATTAGTGAAATAGAATTTTACTAAGTCAATTAGTATCTATTTTATTATATTAGAGTACTTTATTTATTCTAATCTTTATATAATTTCTTCTGTTTTTATCACCTCCCAACCATTTGTTTCCTTGTTCACCAATATTTCAAACTGCAAATTCTTTACGGTAGGCTTTCTATAAAACATGCTTTGCGATCATCATTTGTTTACCGCATAGACAGTCAACTGAAAATGGCGGCTCCGTTTAAAGTTTTGGTGAAGCTAACATTAGTGAAATAGAGTTTTAGTAAGTCAATTAATATTTTATTGTATTAGAGTACTTTATTTCTTCTAATCTTTATATACTTTCTTCTAATCGTGTAATAGTCAATTAAATCCCATTCGAGTTTTGATTTTCTCTAGATAAATCAAAATCTCTAGTGAGATTACTGTTGATAAAAACACTCAACAGAGAATATAATACAGTATTTACAGGGGAACTATGCAGCCCCTATCACCTTTTCTGAAATCTAAATATATTCTGCGTCGTAGATTTACTGCATCAGTTGATTGACACTTAGGGCCGTATTCATAGACTTTTTAGCGCGGGCTTTCGGTGGATTATCAGCGTTTTTCGTATTCATAAACCAGTGTTAGCGATAGGATATGATTTGAATTCTGTACTAGTAACCAGTGGATAGCCGGGGCTAGCATAGTACGCTCGTAGCGCGTGCTGCGAAATGTCTATGAACACGGCCCTATAAGTTTTTGTGCTGTACACTCTCGAGTTTTTGAACCCACAAGCGATAAAATTAGAGGTATGAAATGAGGGGAACGTAGAGTCGGTTGTCTTCGGGGAACCTCTACCTTCCCAACTGTTGGAAAAGATTTGATTTAGTAGATATTGCGTCACTAAAATAGCTACACTACTCTATAACGTGACAATGATTCTATATTTCATTTTATTTATTGTATTCCATAGATCTTACATTAGCATTGAAGCTGATGGGGACAAGTCAAAATTTTACAAGATTAGAATTTTTGGTGGGATGAAGTGAGGTGAGGCCGAGGATTCGCTATAGATCACCAGGCATTTGCGGTATGGTTGGAAAAACCTCGGAAAAAACCAACTAGGTAATCGAACCAAACAGGGATCTAATCCAAGCCCGAGCGCAGCTCCGGATCAGCAGGCTAACGAGTCTGCCGACTGAGTTACGTTGGTGGCTCTGCAAAAAAATTTACAGTACATAGCAATCAAATGATTAAATTTACAAACCTAAACAATTAATGATCAATTGAGCTATAAAATATAATACGTAGCAAGTAAATTAATTCAATTTAAAAGCATAAACAATTTAATCAGTTGAGATATACAGAAATTGATAATACTTATGATGCAAATTACTTCAAATTACAAGCATGAATAGTTGAGCTATACAAATTACTATTCAGTTCATCAGCCAAGCTAGACAAAAATATACAATACATAATAAACAGATATACAATACATAATAAACAGATTAATTCAATTTACAAGCACACTTTTGTTAAGTTATACAGAATTGTACAATTTCATATAAAGTAGATTAATTCAATTTATAAGCATAAACAGTTGATCAGTCTAGCTGTGCAGGCTACTATTGAATTTACAGCATATACAGTTTATCAGTGGAACTATACAAACATATAGTACAATACATAGTAAACAGATTAATTTTATTTACAAGTATATTTTAGTTGAGTTAAAACATTGTAGGCCTACATTTAATATCAAGTAGAATAATTCAATTTACAAACATAAACAATTCATCAGTTGTGTAGAAGGTATGAGTATGTCTAACAATCTCAATCTGAAATCAGTAGTGTTTTCTTTTATCAATATGGCTCAAGACTTTTAAACCACCTGGTGTTTGAGAATTTCTATTTATGTGTTGTTCTTTCGTTTCCATCTGTATCCACCGGCATACCAAACTGAAATAGCGGTAGAACTTCAACCTGTGACCTCTTTATGACGCGCATTCTTCAGATGACGATGTCGCCATTCAACACAACACTACCTGCATACATTCTGATTCCGTTCTTGAAGATTGTTACTGATTGCTAATGCCATGCCTATTGTTGATGTTGCTTTGCGAAGTCTGGCTCAGTTGTAGATAGTCTACTGTTTAAGTCACAAGTCTACCTCAACATTAAGTTTAGTTAAGTTTACATCTGCAGTATATTTGCTCTTCAAGAAGACCAGAACCGAAAATGTAGTCTCGCAAAAGTATATAATGAAAAAATAATCCGCAGCGCTACAGCCCTTCAAGGGCCCAGACCGACTAGCCGGCTGCTGGCTTCATGCCGAAGCAGAGGTAGACGATCATCCAACCAGAATGGAGTTATCGTGCAGTTAGAACGATGATCTCCCAGCCGTTATAGTTGGTTCTTTAACCGGATTTCGCTACCTATCTTAGCTTCCCAAGTGCATCACGATGCTGGGTGTGCACCGGTCCCATACACTGGCCGAAATTTCATGAGAAAATTTGTTCCCCCCCATAAAGACTCGACCCAGCGCGAATTTCGTAACACGAGTCCTAGGCAGGATGCCTTAGACAACGACGCCATGGCGCGGGACCTCACAAAAATATGCTAATGCAAAATGATGTCATTAAGTGTTGTATTGCAATTCGGGAAATAATCCAGGTATATGGATGGTGTATGCAACGAATTTGCAACAGGGACGTTGTAGGAAACACGAATCGAATCTGAAGATAATTCTAATAATTCTAACTACGCCTCTTATTTCTTGAGGGGCAGAGTATTATCTGTTATTAAGAAAGGGTCTTCCATACAATCTATTTTTCCCAATGCAGAAAGGATAACATTTCCTTAGTTTTAATGTCAATCAACGATGTTTTTATAGCCTAATTCCAAAGATATCGGACGAGATTTCATTATCATGTCTTGCTAGAAAGTCAACTGAGAGAGGTGAATGAATCAAATTATTATCGGTTTATAACTCAGCGATATTACAAGTTTAATTTATTTATCGTTGCTTCGGAACGGCGACCACAGTTAAAGTTGGACCCTGAAGATAAGAATTAAAAAAACTAAAAATATCGGATAGACACCCAAGACTTGTCAGTCAAGTTATGCTTAGTTAAAATATCATTTAAAAACACCTTGGTTCCATAGACTCCCAGAGGTTTGTGAATCACACGTTGGGAACCGCTGAGTTATAGTGGACAACCTATGTATGTATGTGTCCGTTGGCGTACGTGTTTTTTCACCAGAATAAATATAAAATTAGGTAAGTCCTGTTAACCGAGTGCTTTGATAATAATAATAATAATAATAATAATAATAATAATAATAATAATAATAATAATAATAACAACAGCAATGATGATGATGATGATAATAATAATAATAAATGGTCTAATACAGGCTACACCAAGCAGATTGAAAAAAAAAACTGATCTGCCGTGAAACGCCTAGAAATGCAAATAAGGGGGATAGTTCCTAAGAAATAGTGACATAGGAAGAACCTTGGTCTGGCTTGGACAAATTGCTGCGTGGCAGTCGGTGAAAATCGTGAATATGCAATTCTGAAGGAAAACTATATTAATATAGTGATAATTAAATTTATTATTTACAAATTTAGACTACTGTAGGTATAGGTTTTATTGTCCCGCGCCGTGGCGTCGTGATCTAAGACATCCTGCCTACGACTCGCGTTACGGAATGCGCGCTGGTTCGAGTCCTCATGGAAGAAGAAATTTTCTCATGAAATTTTGGCCAATGTATGGGACCGGGACCCACCCAGCATCGTGGTGCACTTGGGGAGCTACGATGGGTAGCGAAATCCGATTGCGAAAGCCAGCTATAACGGCTGGGAGGATCATCGTGCTAACCACACGATACCTCCATTCTGGTTGAATGATCGTCCACCTCTGCTTCGGCATGTGGGCGTGAGGCCAGCATCCGGCTGGTCGGTCTGGGCCCTTCATGGGCTGTAGAGCCACGGATTATTATTATTATTATTATTATTATTATTATTATTTATAGGTTTTATTATTATCCTTAAAATTAATATTCTGGTATTTACAATATCTGGGATTTGTACTGTGAACTTCTGTTTGCAGTTTGGAATGATTTGTTTCACCATTTACATGTTCATTTCATGGTATTTTGTATGCTTTTTAAAATAAGTTATTTTCTGTATCATCTTGATGTAGATTCCCGCAGAGTAATCTTAAGCATACTACTAAGCAAATAAAAAGAAAGTTAGAAAAGTTAAATGGACCGCATTTACAAACAAATTAATGAAACAAACAAACTTTATACGCCCTATGAATCGAATAACAAGACATATACTCTGAAGTTGCTAAAACAGCCGAAATCATAATGAAACAATGATTAATTATTATTAGCTTCATCAGAATCGGTTAAGAAGTGACCCAACTCCGTAATACCTAGATGCTGATGCTGCTGCTGATGATGATGGTGATGTTGATAATGATTGTGATTGACTGTGATTCCGTTGTGTGTCCTATAACTCCTACAAGTGATACCAGAAACCTTATGACTTACGAATAATAAATGATTTGAAAATAGTTGTCATCTGCAAGTTGTTTTAATCCATCTTTAGGACAGTTCCAGAACTAATGTCGTTTGGAAGACTGTGGAATTGAGACAGCTACGCCCTGTGGTGGTTTTTTGTAGTGCAGGTGGCCTTCAAGAGGTTTTATAGAGACGTTGGGGGCAGATTCGGGGCACATTAGCGCGGGAGCTCTTCAAAGAGCCCGTCTCAGTCATGCAGTTCGTACGCTGCGGGCAAGCTTGAGAGCTTTTAATTGAAACTGCTTGCTTATGTCCCATTTGCTTCCTTGGATGCAGCCTATGAAATAATTATATCGTCACATTTTTCTTCTGTGCTCTGTGTCGGGAACTGCACGTTTTCGTTATACTGATAACAAAAAAATTATTTTCGACTCTTGGTAATGAAACTTTGGAGATGACTGAAAAAAGAAGAGATAAAAGTAGATTACAAACAACATAAATGAGATTTGTAAGATATCTAATGATGATAATTAGAAAAGAGACGCTAAAAACTTACTGGATAAAAAGTAAATTGAAAATATTTGCTTTAAATGAGAAAAGTGACTACTACAGTATATGAGGGCTAAATCATGTACAGAGAACGGATTAAAAATATGACATCCGAAGAAGAGATAAAAAAAATTTTAGGATGGTGGAGGAAAAAATGACTTTGGCCTGAGTATCAAAAAGATATGAGAAGGAACCCGAGGAGTAGGACTAGCAGGAAAATTCATTTTAAATCTGGATTTGGTGCTATATAGGCTATTTTAACGTAGACATCTCTATCTTAACTACTTTGACATTACACAGGCTATTTACAAGGGAGGACACAAGAATGATCCATCAGTGATGTAATAATAATTTAATATATTGACTAATTTCAAGGGAAAAATTGCTCCTGTTGCCTGAAAGACTAGATTTGGATAATATATTGACATTTGAAAATTATGTTGGAAGAAAAGAAATGAAGCTGTGTTAGAAATTAACTATTCAAATTTTATTGTATGTATATATTTATTCACACTGCAAATACCCCGTGGCAGTGGTAACTAATTACACTCAATAATGACAATTAATAATAATCACAATTAATAAAAATACAATTAATTATAACAATTAATACTAATAATAATTATTAGTAATGATAATAATAATTATAATAATAATGACAAGGAGCATCCTAAATTAAATGAAACACGATCACTTAAAATAATATTTAAAGTAAATCTAATTTGTATCTTAACCTTAAGTTCGAACTAAACCCCACGAGTATGATATGTTCATACATGCACAAGTACCTTTCAGCACTGCACTCATTTCGCTGTCAACTCACTCACTGCACTGGAACTACGACACATTTCATTGATACCATCCTGATTTCACTAACACTTCAAAAACATTTCACTGTTCAAATACTTTGCACTGCCAATATAAACTATAAAGCTTCACTGATACAAACATAGTTCACTTACACAACACACTTCACTGATACAACTCTTCAAATAACAAAACATCAATTAAACCCTTTAAACCCTTCTTGCATAGTTTCCTAAAAATCTGACATAAAAAGAACTGAAGAACGAGAGTTAAATTTAATTATTTAACTGATATTATTATTATTATTATTATTATTATTATTATTATTATTATATTTATTATGAGGCAATTAAGTGCAAGTATAGAGGAAGACACTAAATTTGTCAATATAAATTATAAATGGTAGGCCTATAATAATATTGATAAATATCTTCTGAACACCTGCTATGAAAATTGGATAGATTACTTTAAGAAAATATTAGGTTAATTTTTATAGTCATTGTTTGAACTTGGAACAGGCAGAGAATCCAATTCCTGTAAAGATAGAACAAGGTAAGACAAAAACGACAGTTTTAACATATGTTACATTTGGGAAATATATTTTCTTTCTTATTCTTCTCAGTCTTCTTTTATCCCAGTTGGAAATATATTCTTGTCCCATCTCAGAAGTAATTCCATCTTTTATATTGTACTCTACATATATTTCACTTTCCTTTCGGTTTATAAGTTAGAATTTTTTAGATAATCTTCCAGAACTTATAGGCCTATACTATACTAAAACTACTAAATCTCAAGTTTAGTCAAATTCAGTTTGCGGGTTTAAGTGTTTTCAGTTGAAACAGAGAACTAAAGCTACGGAAGGAACAAGGAGACGCAGTTTATGTATCTTAACATACGTTCATGAATCTCAAATCCTACAGAAATAGTGTTTATTTTGAATCGAGAAAGTATGTTGTCACTTTATTAGAGAACTTTTTTCACCCCTGAAGTAGCTTGGTATCGGATGTCGAAGCTGATACAAATATAATTTTCTTTCGACACTTTGAGCCATTAACCTGCTTGAACTGATATCAGGACCTCAACCACAAATATGCGCAACCGGCTGAGACAGATATTGAATTTCAGCTTCTGAAATTCTCTGTTAAGTCTTTCACACTTGTTACATAAAGGCCGCATAAAAATGATTTACGTTTTTAATTTTCTGGTTAACGAACAAGGAAGAAAGTCAATTCAATAATACCAATTTATTTTAAATATATTGTTTTATTTTCACAGAATCTGAAGATTGATGTAAATCTAAATAATAAACGCAGTGGTTTTCTCCTGTTAGGTCTTTTAATATCTGCGGCCTTCTAAGACTTATTTCGATTTATTTTGTTACAGTGTTTCCTGCTTTGTTCGCAACAGGTATCTATGATCTCACGATGCTATATTCTGTAGAAATCCCTGCTATCTTAGTCGAGACATTGTCCAGCGAGGATATATGTCAGTAGAGTAGAGAACTTAGTGGATGAGAAACATCTATCCAATAATTTTATTTGGCCGGGGATCTTCTACGTATCATAAATCCCCTTTATGGGTACTCTGGTTATTTCACTTCCACTTTATATATGTAACATGTTTTTTTTCCCCCTCCAGATTACAGTATACAAGCGGCAGTTTTCTTACCAATTGCTTTAGTTATTAACGAAGAGGACGGTGCTGGGCCAAAGATTTAACAAAGATAATATGAAGCAATGTACAGTTATGGACAAACTCTTTCGGGAACTATAATAAAGGGGAAGAATACTATAATAACGTTTTCCCGATTATCATCAACATTTGACCGCTCTTTATTGTATTGGGCCCGAAAAGTGTGCAGTTTATTGCTAACTTCATTTTCCAATATATGATGGCAGTAAGAATTTCTGTTGAAGTTAATCGCCTTTTATCTTTTGTGGTGGTTGCAGCCACTTTGTGATTTCCACAAGCACTGTCTAGGTTTAGCATGTTGTATTATTTATTGATGTTCTAATTGGTATTCGAAGTTGATATAAGGCCGTCAGAAATAGGTCAATATACTTCCGTAATAAGCAACAACAATGTTCCTGTAAATATAAACAGTGTTGATAACTGTAATACTCCTCTTCTGTTTTAAATTATGCTATAGAGTTGTGCTTTGATATTTCGGCTAACGGTGCGCTAATAGAAGTCTCTTATTATAAATTATTGCAATTGGACAAGCATCGATGCCCGATATGCAATAACTTTCACAATTGTTAGAATTACTGCGAAATAAATAACTCGCATTATGTAATTCATTTTAAATAATTAAAGACTGGACATAAAAAAGCTGCAAGTGCCAATATCTTTGAAAATTAGTTTTTCCGCAAAAAAAAAGTCCATGTCTCTCACTCAATACGGAGAGAAAATTATAAGTTCGATTGTAATTTTATTTAGAGCCTAACTTCGCTCATACATGTGCAAAACACATGATATTACCACAGTCTACTATACTGGGTGTTCAGTTCAAAGTGTGTCATGGCTCGCTGTATGCCATCATGTGGCTAGCCGATGAGCCTAGAGAATTCAATCTTCCTACACTTCCAAAGAGGTGTATAACCTATGAGGTAGAGAAGTTGCCTAGCAAGTACGGCGTTCATTCTGAAGAGTACGTACCGATACGTACGGTAACGCCGGTAGTGGCAGGAATGTGAACTGTTTGGAAATACGTACTGTCGGGATATAGAGAGAGGGTTAAGACGATTACTTACGTATTTGTTGACATTAACTTCGACGGTCAACATGGACACAGAGCATTTGATTTGTGTTGTGGAATGTTACCGTATGCAATCGATGATAACGAATACCCTGCGTACGACTTGCCGGCGCAAAACACAGTTCGAAAGAGGTTATGGTAGCACACAGACCGTACAGACCGCCATCTGTTGCTACGACGTTCAAGTTATACCGTACACGTTCTCAAGTTCAGATTGAAGAACGCCTTAAATAATAGGCAACTTCTCTAACATATAAGCTGAAACTCGCTTCAAATCGGTGACCCAACAACAGTGACGTCATGACACACTTTGAAATGAACACCCAGTATACAGTCACGAAGCTCAATACGTAGCAAATATGCATCCATAGATTAGTTGCTAACCATTAGGATCGCTAATATCGCCTCATTACAGACAATGCGAAATAGTACCGGCACAATCTATTGTTTCTAGCACCCTCACAACTCAAGCTTCGTGATTCTATATACTCTACTAGTTGCACAAGAAAGCTCTATTTTGTACGGTGTCTTTGACACTTACAACCTTCTTTAAGTCCAGTCTTCAATTGATCGCTGTATAAAATCACACAAATTACAAGCTGAACGCAAAAGTCAGTGGGCTTTTGGAACAGCAATAGCAAGGAGCCCGGCTTTGTGTTTGAGCATAATTCTGGGACGCGGAACCTGCACAAGTTCGGCTGAAATTCTACAAGTACAAGTAGCTGCCTTCTCCGTTGATTTATCTTCCTCGTAATTGCGCATAGAGGGAATGCAAGATGGGCCGAATAAGGCAACCTCCCTATACCGAGTAATTGGTTTCAGTGAATGTTTAAATCCGCGGTTCGCATAAAGAACCAACATTCTCGTGGTATAAAGGGTCCTCGACTCTGCGTTCTTTCGTGAGATGCAGCGTGCATAATCTCCTTCGTTTCTGTGAGAATGCCATGTTTTTCCGTGTTGTCAGATCCAGAGTTCAGTTCATAGAAGATCTGTAGGGATTTATATCAAAGGCAGGAAAGAAAGGACTAAGAAAGTTTGTTGTCATGATCAGTTTTCAAAGTTTCACCATTGGTTTGTTTCGTCTCCAGTTCTGTGAGAATTATAGATCAACATTAGACTTTAACTAGTAGCGAGATAATCATATGGTCAGTATGGTTGAAGGCCGTCGCCAAAGAGGACGTATTCCATTACAATACGAAGAACGTATTCAGTTTATTTATTATAACCATTGGATTAACAATCTTTCAAAAGTCCTAGTCTAACGCAGAAACTTTCGGCACTCTTTTCTCTACTTTTTGCCTTAGTCATACAATTAATAATGCGTGGCGCTACAGTCCACGAAGGAACAAGACCGACCAGCCGGCTGCTGGCCTCACGGCCACATGCCGAAGCAGAGGTGGACGATCATCCAACCAGAATGGAGGTATCGTGTGGTTAGCACGATGAGCCCACCGGCCGTTACAGCTGGTTTGCGTAACCGGATTTCGCTACCTATCGTAGCTCCCCGAGTGCATCACGAAGCTGGGTGGGCACCGGTCCCATACACTGGCCGAAATTTCATAAGAAAATTTCTTCCTCCATGAGGACTCGAACCAGTGCGCATTCCGTAAACGCGAGTCCTAGGCAGGATGCCTTAGACCACGACTCCACGGCGCGGGACTTGTCATCCAATTACGTGTTCCAATAATTCTGGCATCTTCTGTCACGTTACCTTCCCATCTGGTTCTTGGTCTTCCTCTGGATCTACTACCCCCTGGGATGGATAGAAAGACTTTCTTTCTGGTCTTAGTATCTAGTCCACTGCAAACGAAAAAATTGTTTCCTTGGGCAGATAATATTATTAATTATTATTACATCTTATCGAATCGTTTAGTTTCACCAAAATAACAATGTAAACGTACTGCGCAAACGAAAACTGCTATCAAATTCTAGCTTTTCACTCCACACATAAGCAAGAAGTTACGGGACAACTGAAATGAAACACTTCAGATAAAACAAATGTTGTACGTAAGGAAAGGTGTTTTATTTGTTCTTCATAATTTTCGATATATGTATTCAATTATATTGCCTAGAACTATTTCCTTTAGCAACTTCATAGAAAAGTCTAGGTGTAACAATATAGGTGCGTTCGCGTTTCGATATGCAGTAGTTTCAGTTTGTTATTTCACATATGACTTGTACATTTTTAGCCGTTGGCGGGTACTTAATTAATCATCTCTATTCAGACGTCCTCCTCTAGGAGTAACGCGCCAAGCTGTAGATGAATTTACCGTCTTTTACGTTGCCCGCGGTGGAGGTGGATCTACATCGCACTACGAATGATGATTAATTGAGAAATCGTGAAATAATTGATGAAATAGGGGAGGGTACTCTGCGAAAATCTGACACATTTTCCATCTTAAGTCCACCGTAAATTCAATTCAGGTTTCAACGAGACTAGAACATGAGTCTCAGCTGCAGAAAGCTGCTGTTCTAACTTTTAGGACAGCAGTGTGCCAAATGTTATTCGTTATTTTCGATATTTTATATTTCATTGTTTTTCCAAGTGATGTTCTGTACGTATTCTAGTAGGTAGAGCTCCAACTTACAATTGAGGGGGTCAGCGCAACAGTGATCTAAGCCACTTTTTTAATGTAGAAAGAGCAAGTTAAAGTTATATATATTTGTAAGTGATATTTTTAGGGGAAAAAGTACATGCTTCCTAACAAGCTATGTAATGGTGTATTGGTCTATTCCACTTCGTAGGACGATAGTGCAGGTCAAAATCAACAGAAGGGCTCAATATTCAATTTTTCGCATTGAGGAGGGTTAGACCACTGTTGCGCTGACTCCCTCAATTAGTATAGACCCCACTTCGCGTTAGTTCCACAGAGTTTTCGTCTAGTATAGCCTATATTCGAAAATCTCAAGATATGGGCTAAAAATAAACTTAGATAGGATATGAATTACAGTCGATAGGTTTATGGATTAAATTGGATGTTTGATTTATTGATTGATTTATTTATGAATAATTGAATAAATGATGTGATGAAGGGATAGTTAGGTGGATAGACAAATAAAAAATAATGTGAGTGCCACCTAATTGTCGAATCGGCTGTATTTATTGGACATATTAATCAGGGACAAGTGTCAGGACGACCGTTCAACATATCTATACTAATATTGGGACTTAATACTTCTAAAATAGTACGAGTACATTGATACACATCTCAAGGTAACAACAGCGACTGCTAGATTTGGAGAGTTTGGCTATACTGAGCATGCGTTACACTGTAGATATTAGGCTAGGTTTGTTTCTGTAGCGAGGGTTTGACAACTGTTTGAAAACTATTCCAACCTCAACTTTTGCGCACCATCCCTGCACGAACGTTCATGTACTGTGAAATAATTTCCTAATCTCATATATTGAAGATGTTATTACATTTCACAGTACGTTTTAATAACCAATATAAATAAGCATGGAAGTATAAAATATAAATCCAAAGAGTATGTCTGTAGCCAGTCCAGTGAATAAACGTAAAGCGCAACTAATTTTTTTTGCGCATGCGTCACTCTGGTTTGAGATTGGTTTGCTCTTGATCCGAAAAATTTTCTGTCAGGAAATGGATTGGTGACGGTTTAATATGCTGCAAGAATGCCTGACTTCAATCAGAAAGTAGTCAGAGTTTGAAGTTATCGCCGCACGAACATTAAAGTCGATGTGCGCATGCTCATGTCGATTGGAAACTGCTGCAGAAACAAACCTATTACGTATCGTTGGGGTACATGATTAATATTTGTAGTTTGCCATATACGAGTTTGAGATCTGCACGGACCGAAAGTCTTAGGCCCGGTCCGGCCCGATCTGAACCAGACTCGAACCTGACCCGAAATCCGATATTAGGTTAATTATTATCACCCGAGCCCGACCCGAGATTATTTTAGAAAGACACGAAGAAATACAGAATCAAAACAGTGAACATAAAAACAAAATTATCCACTTAACCTTAATTATTTTGCTACTGTCAGCAGACTAAAGGCTGGTCCACAATAAACCGGGAACGGAAACGACAACGAGAACGAGAACGGAAAAATTGTTAAAATAAATGTATTTGAATGTGAGCATTCACAATTAACGAGAAGCTTGTCGGAGTCCGGAAAGAGTAACGTGAGAGTTGGTCAAGTTTTAACTTTGCCATTCTCGTTTCCGATCACAGCCTACTAGATTCATTCTGCTGTCATCAAAAAATTATTTGGTCGTCGTATATGTTGTAGCAAGGAGGTCGTGACATAATTTCTTGTTCATTCATTGCTTGTAACTAACCCAGAAATTCAGTAGAATCACTTTCCATATATGTTACGTGTATATGTGACCAGACTACCACTTGAATTGAATTCTTAAACATTCCGTGTCTTAAATTTCAAAGTTGGTTAACCTGTGTTTATGTTGCCTGGCTTGTACTTACGAAAGAATGCTATTGGTGAAGTATTCACAAATAACATCAGAATGTGTAATATCGGCCTTTACATATCGTTATTGGAATACATATCGATATACATAGCCGTTTCCATTCTCGGTTTATTGTGAATCAAAAATTTTCACGTTCACGTGTTTCTCTTCCCGTTCCCATTCTGGTTCTCGTTCCCGGTTTATTGTGGACCAGTCTAACGATAAAGCAGAGGTCGGGAGCCACAAGGGTCAGGAACAGAGATTATCTCTCCAGTAGAGCATGAAAAAGGGTAATATCTCAGTCTCCCAGGTAAAACGAACAATCAATGCTCTGTGAATTGACACAGAACAGAGACGAGACAAGTGCCGTTACGAAATATGAAGTCGAACTAAACAATAACTTAGATACCGGTAGTCTACTGTTCTGGATGGTGCCGGGTGAACATCTAATCGTGCATGCATTAGAATCTTCGTATTATTTTTTTAATCTCTACATAATTGCCGAAAAAAATTATTTACGTTTTAAGGCCCGAACCCGATAAGTATCAGTGAACTTCAGCTCGAGCCCGCCGAGCCGATCCTAGGCCCGTGGGCTTGTCCCGAGCCCTTGCAGAGCTTTAACACGAATGCTCGTTCTTACTTAATTTTTCCATTTCAGATAATCCCATGGCAAATTCTCCACCTCACCTCGCCGAATATCATCTCGCTATCACAAATTCCATCCACGCTAAAAACCTACTAGTTGATATAGAGCCGTTAAATAGAAGATTTAAAAGTATATATAGATATAGGCCTATGTATTATTTTTTTGCAGCTCTATCACTTGCAAAACTACAGTGTTTAACTTACTTCTTCCTAAGTATAACTTTATCAGCGGAGCTACTTATACCACAAAGAAGAGTAGGAATTAAAGCTTCATTATACCTCTTCGTCTTCCCCACACTGAGAAGTGTACTTTTATTCTTGTAAGCTTATCAGGTTATCACAAAACCTACACGTTTGCTTTATATTCTCTTTCGTTTGAACGCGTAAATAATTTTCATGCTGCTTGCCACACCGACCGCGTGCTTGCAGACAACTTGGTGCCATCGACTCATGTTCGGGCATGCGACACATTTACTAGTACTTGTAGCTGGGAATATCGGTGAAGACTTCTGAGAAAGCGGCTTTGGGCGGCGTGGGAACTGCAAGTTTCTGTGTGCGCGGACGTGAGTCTTCCCTCGCCATTTACATAATTCAGACAGTCTACGTGACGTGCGGGGGTGGCTTAGCGGGAGCAATACACAAGGGCGCAATGTACTCTGTGTTCATTCCCGAAAAAGTTTCTCAACAAACAGATATTTGTTACAAGCCATTCTGTGTCAGACACCACCGTCTTTCAACATCCTACTCGTATTAATCTTTATATTCTTGATATTAAGCATTATAATCGTCCTTTTCTTCTTCGTGGTCTTCATAACCTCCTTTAGGATCTTCACCACATTTAATGAGCACCACTTTGATGACTTTCGTCATCATTATTGATATCAAAATCATTTTCATCGCCTTTATTATTTTCACTGTCTTCTCATGCTATTTCTTACAACCTTCTCCATGATCTTGATGTTCATTATCTCTTTCATAATCTTCAGATCTTCATTACACCTTCGTGATTTCCATTACCTACATCATGATTTTCATTGCCTCGTTAATGATTCTCATTATCTCCTTTATGATTTCATTATGATTGCATTACTTCATGATTTTCATCACCTCCTTCACGATTTTCATTATCTCCTTCATGATTTTCATTGCCTACTTCATGATTTTCACTGCCTCCACGGTCTCCATTACTTCCTTTATGACTTTCATTACCTCCTTTATGGTTTTTATTACCTCCTTCATGATCTTCATTACCTCCTTCATGGTCTTCATTACCTCCTTAATGATTTTTATTGCCTGCTTCATGGTTTCCATTGCCTCCTACATAATTTCATTATCTCTTTCATGATTTTCATTACCTCGTTCATGACTTCATTACTTCCGCCTTGATCTTCGTCACCTCCGTCATAATTTCCATAACTTACTTAATGATTTTCATTACTTACTTCTTGATCTTCAGTACGGTACCTCCTTCATGATCATTTCCTCTATTATCTTCATTACTCCTCCATGACTATAATTACTGTATTTATTGTTTTCATTGGCGTCTTCATGATTCTTATTAGGCCTACTTGTGAAGGGTAGAATCGAATAATTTGTTGTCGAATAATATTAATAATCGAATAATTTATTCTAATTAAAGTTCTCGAATACTTTTATCATTAGAATAACGCTTTCATTACTCACCGATAGTTTCTCGCTTCTTGGTTCTCTTATTCATCACTTTTCGCAGCATCTACCAACTGAGCAAAGTATTCGAATACTTGTTCACGATTCGAGATATATCTCGAGAACTTACAAGAATAGAATGATTCGTATTTTTTATTCGAATACTCCCATTACTAACTTATTACCTTCACGATTTTCGTTGCCTGCTTCATGACAATAATCTCCTCATTAATCTACATCAATTCCTTTATATTGTAATTATTTATTATATCATAAGTTTTTATATTGATATTCTTGCAGGTGACAGTTAATTTTTAGAGCGACATTCTTAGCTCATACTTACTGTTAGACACACAAATTAATTTTCTAAACATAATTTACATCTTCATTCTCGACAGCAATAAAATTAGTCTCATCTCCGCTTATCATCTTATTATCAGAAGTAATTAATTCCGTATTCCAGAACTGGATTTAGACACTGCTATGTTCGTAGAGTTCAAGAAGATCTTAGTTCACCATATCTGGAGGTATTTTAAAGCAACTACAGTAATTTTACGTATAATATTCGTTTCCTTGGTTTCTTAATGGAGTATTGTAGATAATTTCATATTTAGACTATATTATTATTATTATTATTATTATTATTATTATTATTGTTATTGTTGTTATTGTTTATCATCACTACTATAATGATTATGGTTGTTATGGGTCGTATCCCGACCTTCTAGCCGTGGTGCAATATTGTGGTGGGGGACAACCGAGGTTTCGACATTAGTATTGTTGTTTGGACAGCCGCAGGTTGTCTGGCGCCCTCGTCATCCTTGAAGCGCATCTCCGTTACTCAACCTTCAGGAATCATCCGCAAGTGCACGGCTTGTGCCACACTCAGTAAAGCTTGTGTTGTCCATTCCATTTGTATTCAGACAAGCTCTGTTCTAACTTATAGCCTACACTATTTTTAAATCGGTCCGTATTGCATTTTAGTTTCACGAAGCCTCCACCATTAACGCTATAGGCTAAGAAACATTCAGCCTTCATGGTTTCCGGGAGGCATAGTTTACCTTACTTGGCTCTGAATCGAAGTATCGCAAGTACAAATCAGGAAGAACGCAACGAGTTTCCATATGAAATAACATAAATACGGATTCCTCGGAAAGCGAAATAAAACTTAGGTTCTCATCGAAATCAAGTTCGTGGCATATGGAAGAACCTTACGATATTGAACAGATTAATATTGTAAGCAAAGCGAGCATCTGCAATCTTCATTTCGTTCATTTACAGATTCTTCTCTGCCGGCTGTCGTTTCACATTCTTTCGATTATTCTTTTCCCAGATTTTACATCAAATTTGATTAATTTCCTTGATCATGCGGGTTTGGTAATCTACGAGCGAACGAAGCAGAAGTATTGCTCGTGTTATTTATCTTTTTTTTTAACACCATTCTTTACTATCAAGTTTATGTTTTTACTGATTTATCATTTATGTTACTTTCACGGGATTTGTTTCTATACTCAGCAAGCCGACGGAACGTTACTACCCGGGACCGGTCTGCATAGGAACTGTCTGTACTTATTGTTTGTATTCCATAGCCTACAGTTCTTAATTTCTGGATATTTAAATTGCGAAGCTTGATTATGAATACGTTAAAATTTCATTCTTGAATTTTAAATAATATTCGTTATCGCTATCTGTCCTTTGCCGTTCCATCCTCACTCTTGTGGCGATTATGACTGTCAAACTTTCTATTTCAGTTTTACATCAAATGTGGAATAGATTATTGTCTACATAGTATTGAACAAAGAATTTTATATTAATAGTTTCATATAGTTGTCTACTGTAATATACGAGTTTTCTAAGCTATAAAGCGAATGTTAGATGACCCCATGGCGTTCCTCGACTTCATCTCGCCAAATAACTTACGATCTCGCTACCGCCAATCTTATCGACGCTAAATTAATAAAATAGTAGTTGATACAGCTTTGTTAAATAACCGACTGAACAACCCATGATTTCTTAATTTCTTTGTCTCGCTGTTGTCATGCTATCGCTATGTTATAATTCTGATTCCTGTTTGCCATGGGAAAGGTTGTAGTTGCCCTTTGGACTAGGGACTCGAGAATATTAGAGATAATGGATTTTAAGGAAGTCTTGTACATAACTTCAGCCCTTCACTCGTTGCACAACAGTCAGTTTTTGCTGATACAGATGATGGCCGCGATTTATGGGGCTCTCATTGGGCAGGACACTTTCACTCGCACCAATGGCTTCACCAGGGGACACGCCCTCGCAAAGGTGAACAGGGACGGTGGACACAAATGCCAGCGACAACACGGTAAACGGTTGTGAAAAATTATGACACTTAAACAAACGGGCTGTATGCATTATAAACTACTACAACACCGAGCAAGTGTCGCCAGCACAATGTTGCCAAATCAGCAAGAAAGGCAATCGGTCAGCAAGAACTGACCCATTTTTTGTAAGTCACATTTCTCAAACTTCCTACTTAGTAAGATACTAGAAATTTTCTGTATTCATGCACGTCCAATTAAATTTTAATGACAAGTGTAAATTTATAGTTTCATGATCAGTGATTACCGATGATCGAATTTTTATCATGTCAGATATGAAGCTTTCTGATTCGAACCCGATAGAGGGGGATAGACTTTTAAGCATAATAAAAATTCTTAGAATGTGTTTCTTTGAAAGGGATGTGAAGCTGGCAAATCTGTCATAGATTTATGACACTTAAAGAACGCTGCCCCCGAATAAGAGAGCTGAAGGGAAAGTTGATTTGCCATTTAGTTGTCCGCGGAGAAATTCAGTTGTGCTTGTCATCACCCACACCTTTCATTGTATTATCGAGGATAATGAATTTCGCCACACAAGTAATCCTATTCCTAATTAGGACATAATTCTCGACACTGTTAAATTTAGAATCGGAGTCTTACTCGACCACATGGAGAAACTTCAGCTAGCATGCAATGAAATTCATTATTAGCATTTACAAAAATAAAATATGAAAGAACAGGTGGCCCGGGTTCGATTCCCGGTCGGGGAAAGTTACCTGGTTGTAGTTTTTATGGGGTTTTCCCTCAATCCAATATGAGCAAATGCTGGGCAACTTTCGGTGCTGGACCCCGGTCTCATTTCACCGGCATTATCACCTTCATCTCATCCAGACGCTAAATAACCTAAGCTGTTGATACAGCGTCGTAAATAACCCACTAAAAAAATAAAATATGAAATGAGTTTTCTTTTAGTTGGTTATTTAACGACGCTGTATGAACTACTAGGGTACCTAGCGTCGATGGAATTGATGATAACGAGATGGTATTTGGCGAGATGAGGTCCAGGATTCGCCATAGATTACCTGATATTCGCCCTACAGTTGGGGAAAACCTCGAGAAAACGAAACAGATAATCAGTTCAAGCAGGAATCGAACCCACGCTCGAGCGCAACTCCGGATCGGCAGGGAAGCACCTCAGCCGATTGAAAATGAGTTCTTATGAACATAGGAATAAAGCTTATTGTGCTGTGCGTAACGGTCTGGGTCCAGATTTTAAGTTAGGCCTACTTTGAAATTACAGTTGTGGGTTCCTATTCTGTTTCGTACCTGGATGTTTATTCGCTGTTAATGTACGTCATTGCTTGTTGCACTAAATGTAGGCACGGAATTGCATTGAACACTTTTCAAAAGAGTTCCACATGTGCGTAACATGTTAAATTAAAATTATACGAGAGAGGAAAACGCGAAAAATTGATAAAAATGCATTGTCATAGAGAAAAATGGGCCTATTCGTAATTTATCTTCTTTTCTGTGTTTTACACTCGTCAGTTTGAAATATGATAATTGTTAGCATTTCTTATTTAAAAATAAATAATATAAATGCCATCAACACGCAAATTTAAAAGTTAGTGCTCCTGCTGGTTCGTTTCATTCTTACTTTGTTATGTAGTGGAAGTTGTCGGTGCTGTGGTCAGCATGGTTCAAGGTCATCGCTTAAGAAAGTGCAGGAGAAATGCAACAGAGTGAACAGACCCTGGTTTCTGTTGTAGGCAGGTCTCCACTGTAGTGCCGGCAACTGAATCCGGGTGTACTGGACTGGATTTGTAGCTGCCATTTCAGCCACATTGGAGGACTGAAATTAATGAACATAACTTATGAAATCAATTACTATAAGAGTATAAGTGAAACATATTGCAGTAATTTAAATGTGACTTTAAAATACATAGAGAATTGAAAAGTATCTCTCTGTATAGTGCGAGTCAAACCTAAGTTTGCCGGCATTATTACCGAGCCACGTATTTGCTTTTGACGGACGGTGCATTGGGTTCCCGGTAAGGCTGGTTTACAGTAAACCGGGAACGGAAGCGACAACGAGAACGAGAACGGAAATATTACTAAAATAAATGTATTTAAATGTGAGCATTTACAATAGTTAATTGTGAATGCTCACATTTAAATGCATTTATTTTAACAATATTTCCGTTCTCGTTCGCGTTGTCTTGGTGCAGGACATAAGGTATGGGTTTTCCTTGTTAATTTTTTGCACTAAACCGGCGTTACAATTTTGCTCGCACTTTAAATTGTTAATCTGTGTTTGTTATATGAAATTTCAATAAAGAAAGACTTATTTTCAACCATAATTAAATACACAGAACAACAACGCATTTTCTTCGTTGAAACGTACGTAGTTGTGTTTACGCAAGTTTCGGCGGCGTTTTCAGAGACTACACAAATGAACAGAATGTTAAATTATTAAATAACTGGAGAGTAACTATTTCCGTTCTCAATAAGAAGAATCGTAAACACAACTCGCATTTCTTCTGAAAAATGACTTTTGTGGGAAAAGTAGAGTAAAGTAATAAGTAAATTAATATTTAAGCAGGTTTTAAGTTCATTATTCTTAACGTTATTTATTATCAGAATTAATTTTCAGTTCTCATCCAGACTGACGTTTTGAACAGTAAAAGATACAGAAAATTTACCAAACACAATTTGTTAAATTTTTGGAAGAATATGGCAGTACGACTGTATTGTAGTGTTGTGAATATTATGCAGTGGACAGTGGACTACCTGATGAGGGGAAAAGTGAATCGGCCGAGATAAGTATCGCAATGTGAATGGGTGGATTTGCTCGTCTCGGTCATACAAATATAAATACAGTATAGTGATACGAATAATCAATCAAATGATTACACTGGACAACAAATTTAAACTTTGTTTCTGTTCTTTAGATGAAACTATGTAATTTTAACTAAATGAGAGGTGCTGAGTTCATTTCTGAAAACCAAAATTTTCTAACACATAGGGCCTACCACGCACTTCACTTATTTACACAAATTTGTTCGGCCAAAATTCACAAATTAAATTTTTTTTTTTTTTATATTTTACGTTTGTAGACAGCTTCTACAATCTCTCTGATAAGTGATCAGTAATATTCAGCCAGCATACTTGCATTCCACCTTCCACTGAAACGCTTTTCAAAGGTAGATATTTCTTGATGAAACCTTTCTCCGTGTTCATCGCTTACAGCACCAAGATTTTTTTTGTGAAGAAGACCAAGTGGCTGTCAGGAAAGTGTACTTCCAGTGACATGTTGCATCCCATAAGGTGAACGTAGTGCAACATTTCACTAACATTAAATAACTTATATTTTGGAGCAACAATACGTACTGGACAAAAAGTAACTGCAGATTCGTTTTTGCGACCAAAAAATACATCGAATACACATATTTTAAAAAAAGGACAAATTTCATGTTGTACAGTGTTATGAATAAAAGAGAGACGGGTATGAAGACTTATAAGAACGAAAGAAAACGGACTTACAAGAAATTGCTAAATTATCATATCGAATAATACAGAGATTTTGGTAAACATGTAGGCTACTGTACTAGTTTCGAAAGTTCATTTGTCATTTCGTTCCTTTCTTCTTATATTTTTCTTTTATGTAGGCATGTAGCGGAATGTTTCACGGGAAGAAGATAATTTGTAATACCTAATAAGGCTGGTTACTTTCTCTTTACTTCAGTTATTACGCTCTAGGCCTCTTACATTCTTAACGAAAAATTTGCATTCAATTTTTTATGCTCGCGCCGACTCACATATCTTCTTTCTTGTAGATGGTTTTTCCAATTCATTTAAGGTTTTTCCAATTCTGATGATAATAGGAGACATTGGTTGACCGTTGTCTCTGCAGTAATAACTCCCATCTTGTTTTAAGTGCCACTGTGTGTAACCAGCTGTGCAAACGAGTGTATCCCGACAGAACCTTATCGCATCAGCGATTTTAGCATTCATAAATTAACATTCATAGGGATATAAAATATATGATGGCCATTTGCTTTTGTTGCCGACATATTTAGAATTGGAAATGTAAAATTGGCAACACTGCCACTCACCAGAAAGGAAATATTTAATAGCATACTTGGCCGAGAAGAAATAATTTAAGAAACCCGCGGTGAAATAAAAAAGACAGTGGCGGCACTTCTGTCTTCCTTACAAACAGCGCTTTCATTTGAAGTGACAACAAAAATGTCTAATATGTCAGGGATAAGAGTTCAGTGGCGGATCTCAAATCTAAGAACCACTTTATCAATTCTGTTTAGTTCGATGTTTGCTTGTTTCCCTGCGACAGTATATGCAATGACATAAGTGTTCAGTTTCAACTTTACCACTGTTGTGATTCGAGCCTCACACAGATCATGGTCTTCTGTCCTTTGTCAGTGTGATGCCCTGTCCTTTAAATGAAGGTTGGCATCATTGGGATTTGTAATTTTTCGGGCGAGGCAAGGAATATCCTTAAACACTTCACCCCTGCGGTAACTGAGTGGTCAGACCTTTGACGTGTCACACAGGCGGCCCGGGTTCGAGTCCCGATGGGTCTGGGATTTTTCATTAACAAATCCGTAGTGACACTTGTGGCGGACAAGATCGCAGTTGGGGTTTTTCTCGGAGTTCTCCCGTTTTTTTCCCATATTAGGCATTTATATAATTCCGTAGCCATTTCTCCATTTCGTCATCATTTCATAGCATTCCCCGATAGCCGGCTGGTGACGCACGGAGGGGGCTGGCCTAGGGACAAGGGGAGTTGCCTGCTCGACACCTGGGTACGCAGCGAACCTTAGTGTAGTCAGCCGGTGTGGGTTTGGGAATGCACCTAGCTTGAGGGTTAGCGCAATAGACCTTAACAAGTCGCAGTGCTGGGCCATAGTGCCCCCCCTCCCGTAAGTTCAATTCAATAAAAAAAAGTTCCCTAAACATTTCAGCCGAAGTAGGCTTTTTGTGTACCCGTGATGAAATGAGTTGAGTGCCGGCCTACAATGAGTGATACATAAGCTTGTGAGTAATACTGCGTGGGCGAATTCACATGTGTGGAGGATCGGCGTTATCTTGCCCAAGGGTAACGTAGGGTATCGTAGATGATCATGGATTTCGATTGGGCACGACAACGCTGAGCCTCCACACATGCGAATTTGTCTACGCAGTGTCAATCATAATCTTATTTCTCAATCACTGTAAACCAGCTCCACTATCCGCCACACTAAGCATTCCTCTCCAGCCTTAAAATATGTATATCATACCTCTAGTGATGATCTGCCATACTCAGATTTATATGGGTCGTCATATCCCGTCAGGCAAGGACTAACTTCGGGGGCTATGGTGCCTCTTATGCATATCTATGAGTCATCTAGAATCCAACGATTGGGCGTTATGCAAACACAGGTAGTGCCCTCTTTTTTTATACGTAAATGATAATAACGAAAGAATTGTGGATAGTGTTGGTGTAATGATGAGGGAAAAACGGGATAACTCCGAAAAAACCTGTTGCAGTCTTCACTTTGTCCACCACAAATTACAATTCTTCCAGGGAAACTGTAAATTCGTCCGATGGAAATAATTACCTATAAACGGACATGTAGACTCGTCCGCATTCCTACTAAATATCGGTGTCATGGAAGTGTAAACATGTCCGCATACCTATTTAATGTCAGTATCACGGAAATGTAAACTCGTCCGGATGCTAAAGAGAACATTTTCCTTCCCATTTTATCCAGGCTTAGGACTGGCAAGTGGCATTGTTAAAAATGTCTCTCATGAAAAGAAGTACTTTTAATAAAATCTACCATGGACAAATATTAAAAAAAAAACCTCGGACACAGAGGTCAAGTGCCTTAAACATCTGCGCCACTCAGGCCGACTGGACAAATTTGTCCTGGATTAAAATGATAAGTAATTTTAATAAAATCTACCATGGACAAATTCCCTGCTTTATGATTTTCTAGGGCTTTGCATATACGCAGTTTGCTTATTCCTGGTAGCTAGTTATTCTCTGTGTATTTATATTTTGTAGCTTGATGTACCTTTCTGTCTGAAATTCTTTTAAAACGTTGATAAAATCGTAAATGTTTGAATGAGCAGTATTAAAATTCTTGTTGAAATTTGCATGAAGAGATTCATATGCTTTATCTGTGTGACAAACGCTAATAAATAAACGTTAGGCGAACAAGTTCACATGTTACCAATGTAAAGAAATAAACGCAGGCGGACGAGTTTACATGTTACCAATGTAAAGAAATAAACGCAGGCAGACGAGTTTACATGTTACCGATTTACCGATGTAAAGAAATAAACGCTAGGCGGCGGTGTTTACATGTTCGATTAAAATGTCACACTTGAGTCATTCCATGTCAAATCGAACACCTACGAAACATGACAACTTAATATTTGCTCCAATTTTTTTTATATATTCTATTGATGAAATTAAATAACCTATGTGTAATTTTTTCGGGCTGACACAATTATTTAGTCATTTATTAAATGTTACATTTTCCGTAAATTTGGATGCAACGTATTATGAAAATGGTTATACTGAAGATTCTATAAATCGTAGAAATTTCGTATTTATATCATTTTAAAGTGCAATAATTGCAGTATTATATACTAATTTTTAGTGTTCAATCAAACTATAAAATGAGCCCCTTTTAGGGGGTTATATTTTTTAAATACGTTTTCATATATCAGGGACTTACTTCTAAAAAGGGGAAAAAATATCATTATATTCTTTGAAATGTTTTACGTAGAACTGCGTTGGTTTTAGAACTCTATTCGAATCAGAAGTCGCTGTGCAAATAATTTACTGATGGTGTGTTCGGGTCGGATTGAGTGAGACCGCGCGCCGGAGCATACAGCTGCGACAGCAGCAGCGAGAGTGACTAATACATTATCAGTGGTGCGGTGTTACTTTACTTAAATAAACAGATAACCTCTAGTTCTAAAAGCACGTAATGTCCCTTCAACACTTAGCAGTTTCCCTTGAATTTATCTAACAATAATTTCTAAGTCTTTCGAAGTAGGTATCGTGTTGTGTTGTGTGCATGTCAAATCAAACACCTGTATACGAAACGTGACCATTTAGTATTTGCTTAAATCTTCTAAAATATGTTGTGCAGACCAAAATAAGAGGTCTGTAATTTTTTCTGGGATCATACTTTAAAATTTTACTATTTATACTCTTTTAATTATATGACAAATTCATCCACGACGCATTATGAAAATGCTCATTGTTAAGATTCTATGCATCATAGACGTTGAGTGTTGGTGCCAAATGGGAAGAAATTAACTATTATATTAATTCTTTTAAGTATAAGTTGAAATACAAATGGGGTTGTTTTAGAGGGCCACTTTTTAAACATAACTTAATATTTTTTTATAACAGCTTACTTTAAAAACGCAAAAAATATGCGTACAATCTATTATATTTTACATAGAACTACGTTGGTTTCAGATTGATTTCGAGTAAGAAATAACTTTAAAAATAAATGTCACCACGAAGATGAGTTTGGGATTTGTGCTGAGTGGCATTTTTTTGCTACATCACATGGAAAAGGGCCTTGTAATGGCATTGGCGGTACAGTTAAGCGGCTTGCTATGAAAGCTAGTATTCAACCTGGTATAGATCCTATTGTAACACCAAGGAAACTGTATAACTGGGGCTGAGAAAAACATTTCTAATATTGCTTTTAATTTTTTTACATTAGTGAACACAAAAAAAAAACATAGCAATATTTTCTACTCAAGGTACCAACAAGCAAAAGTGGTGCGAGGTACCTTACAACTTCATTCTTTTATTCCACTGACAAAATCTCAGGCCATGATAAAGAACTATTCCCTTCAAAGTGAGAGCAAAGTGGTGGACATTAAATAGAATTGATATTGGTTGTAGTTGATTAGTTTTAAAAGTCCAGTGTTGTGTAAACTGTAGTTATTTTCACAAGTGTATATTTTACAAAAACAATATTTAAATACAGTACTGTGTTATGTAAATTACGTAAAAGAGTGATATTCTGACCGTGGAACAGTGTAAAGTGGTCACACGACTCTCATCCGGAGCTGCACCTGCACATCATCTTGCAACAGTACTTATGCAGCCCGCGACCTCAAGACGCGCAGCTTGGTGAATCATTTAATTATTCTTCAACGGCTCGAAGTAGAGTTCTGATTTTTTTAAGGGCGGTTAAAATAATTTCAAGGTATTTAAGGATTTTTTTCTGTAATTTTAAAGTAAGTCGCTGCCATTAAAACATATTTTTTTACATTTAAATGTTTTTTAAAACAAAGTTAACAAACTTATATTTTTATATTATTATGCGAAGAATAAAGTGTGTACTGTCACCTTCAAATTGAGACAAAGAGCAAATCTCTGTGATGAGCATTAGTGGAGATAATCACGTTTAACAATAATGATGCGCGACCTATTTCAGAATCTTTGATAACACATATCTACTACAATAATCGATATAGACAACAATAATAAAACCCGTATTTATTTTTTCAATCCATAGAATGTGTAAAATTTGTTTTATCTAAATCGGAGACATGAAAGTCAATTTCAGGCTAAATTTGTGCGATTTGACGTGGAATGACTCACCTTCCAAATGCGATGTGTTTGCCAGTTTCGGACGAATTTACGTTTCCCCTTCTTCCATCGTACAGATCTGAATTCAAATTTTCAGTCGTCATAGACTAGCGCTGTGCCAACAGTTACCAAGACAGCTCGGCATTATCGTATTAGCATAGTAGAAAATCAAAACAATTAGTAGGAGAACCTCATTCCCCGTTATATCTATCTTTGAATAACATTATGTAATCTGTTTTATACGTATACTTTGAATATGCTCCACAGTGGACTACGTAAAAATCTTCAATATATAGCAAAGTTTTACTGACCAATTGTACCAGAACTCTTAAACCACAAAAGCTAACTAAAATTTGAATACAGATTTCAAAAGCTCCTGTATTTCATTAGCAAGCCTATAGTAGGCCTATAGGTCCTACTCTTGTACTTTAGGCGCGGCAAGCGATTAAAGATAGGAAAACAATTTTGAACAATTCAGAAATATATTTTGGAACCAGTCGTGGATGTAACAAACATGTTCTGGGGTCTTTATGCATAATGATCATGACAATGATCGTGATGACGATGACAAAATTACTATTTTCCGATTAGGCGAAAGGAAATAAGAGCCCAAATTCTTCAGCAGGATGGTAGTGGTGGTAATGATGGTGATGGTGGTGGAAATAATGGTAACTATAGTGGTAATGGTAGTGATTGTAATACCTATTCTGCATATCGGTGTTTTTTAAACTAATTTCCGATGTTGGTTCTATCAGACCACGAGCCGCCACTGCAGCAATAGTTGTAGAGTTCTTTTATGAAACTCATGGTATGACTGCTAAAATTTAAGTTTACCTACGCAGACCTGACGTGAATAAATTATGAAAGGACCCGCCCCTCGTTTTTGTGACTGGCTTGTTTAGAGTTCCGGGATTAGGGAAGCACAGGGACTTGCAGCACTCGGTTTGTTTATAGCGACCGGCTCGGAGATCCGGGACGAACAGTCGACAGGGATTAAGTCGGGACTTGAGCCATACGCTCGCCCACTCATGCATTACGACTTGATTTTGTCAACTGGTTTTTATAACCGCGAATACAATGCCTCCTGTGTCAACGGCGGTAATTGACTTCAATAAAAGCAATCGTCGTCACTTTGATGTTGGAGATGTATGGTAATAGCTCGAGTTCTTTAAGATAACGGACTCCACGGGGAACATTTTAAGAATAGAAAAGTAATGTTGATAAGACTGACTTTAACATACAAAAATACCGGCTTTGTTGTATGCAGCGGACAATTGCATGTGTGGAAGCCAGAGCCGTGGATTCGTAACCTGCCCAAGACACGTCCGTTGTCAATGTAATATCCTGTGTTGTCTCAGTTGGAGGATTGACTTCATGCAAATCACACATTACGGAACTCTGCGTGCAGGTTTACAGCCACGCTGAAAAAAATGTCAGATATTTATTTAGACCAAGTTATTCTAACGGTTCAACCTCAAAAAGTTGGCCCCTTTGACCCGTCCTGTCCTCATTCTTATGAGAAACTTTTATCAAAACTGGACATTTGCAACTGCAGTGGTGGCCTCAAGTTTAAAGTATTTCCCTACAAAATAAATATTTTTCTTATCACTAACACCGTACACAGAATAGAAGGGAGTATTTATTCTGCTCAGATGAAATTAAAATAGTGATATTTATGACAGCCCTTATTCATATATATATATATATATATATATATATATATATATATATATATATATATATATATAAAACAGATTGTTCAGCCTTATAGGCTTTGACGGCAACAACTTTTATCAATTTCACTATGCTGCCATCTAGCTAATGCATAAGAAGTCACGTTATAACTTCCATTTGAATTGCATGGAGCAACTGTACTTCCATCTAGCTGTGATTCTCAATCGACGATGGCGATCCTGGTTGTTCTCTTCCACATATTACTGTTTTTAACATGGGGATGGCTAATCTGTTATATTTGTGATCAGGGATTACAGCAATTAAAGGGTCTGGTGCAAAGAGAGGAGTAACTCCATTTTACTATATTTATCAGGAGAGACGTTTAAATGTCTCCTTCTTGCATCAAACACATAAGTGAGACAAGTTTCAATCTCTTGTAACACGCTCAGTTTCAAGCGGATCTATCTCGTTCCTTTACCAAACATGCCACTAATTTTTCCCTATATATAGACAGAAGAAATTACATTTTGTAAATGTTGAAGAGCAGTTACTGGGGACCCGCGAGCAAAATAATAATAATAATAATAATAATAATAATAATAATAATAATGGAACAACTGGTTAATACGCAAGGTAGACCAACGTCGGTTGTCGACGTTGCTCGCTGGCCACTAATCACCGGACCGTACCGAGCCGTGTCAAACAAAAGACAATGGAAATTGTGGTAGTAAAATTCGCAACTATATTCTTAAATAATTCACTCCATTAGTCAAGTGCAAGGTTTATGCAGTATAACGGCGGTGTTTTGAATGCACCAAAAGAAAATGCAGATGTAGTAAGATCTTAAAGTAGGTTATCACAACGAAATAAAGGGGAAAAAATGTGTGTTTCAGGGAATATCATTCAAATGAAGAAAAGTAAATTCCCTGTTAATGTTCACCCAAGCGTTAAGTACGTAATAAAATGATGACCGCGTTACCTTTCATTTGAGATCTAGAGAAAATAACTCCTCTTTTACGAAGACAACTTTCAGCAACCATGAAATCATTCACCGCTTTCATCGTATTATTGTTTATCAGTAGGCTATTACGAAACAAAATCTATCATAAGGGCCATAGCTGATAGGATCATATTGGCTGTCTGCGCATGTGCTGACTTGGTTAATAAAAACCTAAACTAACCAAACCTGACCTTCGTATAATATGCAAGATGTGTAACCGGAGCAAGAAGGATCTTCTTGATTTGAACTGGAATATACCGGGGTTTTCCCTCAACCCAATATGAGCAAATGCTAGGTAACTTTCGGTGCTGGACCCCGGACTCATTTCACCGGCATTATCACCTTCATCTCATTCAGACGCTAAATAACTTAAGATGTTGATAAAGCGTCGTAAAATAACCTACTAAAATTAAATCACGCTGCCACCGCATGAGAGGTCCGCACATGTGCCACAGCAAAACTGTTCTGTTACGAGCCCCTCATCTAAGTCACGTAATCTATTCGCAAATACATCTTGTCGCTAACAGTGGTGCGAGTAGTGTTCAGAACGAAGGAGGTAGAGAGGAAAAACGATTTTTTCCTTCTAACGACGCCATAGATCAAAGTCATGTCCTTATGTTGGCGACATTATGTATTTGGTTCAATTTGGTCCTAATAGTAATGGCACGGTTCAAAGCTACCGTAGCAGATTCTCCAGTTTAGCGATAATAATAATAATAATAATAATAATAATAATAATAATCATCATCATCATCAAATTTGTTCATTGGTTAGACCGGTTAGCCTGTTCCGTCTTCAGGAATTTGAAGCATAGGTTGGTCCTTCCAACTCATCTTGGGGCGTTCTCTGAATCGTCTGCCTGTTGGTCTGTAATTAAGTATTTTGTTTGGAATCTTGTGTGAGGACATTCTGTCTATATGTTGAAACCAAAATTGTTCTTTATATTAAAATTTTGTTGCAAATGTTTTCTACATTATATTCTTATCTAATCTCTTCATTTCTTTTGTGAGAAAAGTATGTCGGAGTAGTCTCATCTCAGCGGCTTTAATCCATCCTAAATAGCTGTTATTAGAGTCCAGAATATAGTTTTTAATTTAATTGAGTTTTCAGCTTAAATTCTACAAGACTAAGGACATTAATATCAATGTCTTAATCAAATAAGATCTCACATCCTATGTAATTAAAATGAAAATGACATGCTTGTTCTTTGATTTGTTTCCTATTCCTATTATGAATCTACTTTGGTTACCTGGTTGACGTTTTTTCGGGGTTTTCCTCAATCCATAAAAAGCAAATGCTGGGTGACTTTCGGCGCTGGACCCTGGACTCATTTCGCTGGCATTATTACCTTCATATCATTCAGACGCTAGAAAACAATAGCAGTTGACAAAGCGTCGTAAAATAACCCACTAAAAATACACTTCGTTGTTTTCCTTTAAATACCATTACCTTACTTTCAGTGCGTATTTTAAAATGGTATTGTTGCCATATTACGTGTAATTTAAAAATATTTCTTTGCAGTTCGTCTTCTGTACCTGCTTCTATTACCTGGTCATCACATGGTAACTAATTACACTCAATAATGATAATTAATAATAAACACAATTAATAAAAATACAATTAATAACAACAACAACAACAACAAGAAGGAGGAGCATCCTAAATTAAATGAAGCACGATCGCTTAAAATAACATTTAAAGTAAATCTAATTTGTATCTTAACCCTAATTTCGAACGAAACCCCACGAGTATGGTGTGTTCATACCTGCACAAGTACCTTTCATCACTACACTCATTTCGCTGACAACTCACTCACTGCACTGGAACTACGACACATTTCACTGATTCTATCCTGATTTCACTAACACTTCTAAACATTTCACTGTTAAAATACTTTCCACTGCCACTATAAACTATAAAGCTTCACTGACAGAAACACACGTCACTTACACAACACACTTCACTCTTCACTGATACAACACTTCAATAACAAAATATCAATTGCACCCTTTACATAGTGTGTATAATATAGGGCCTACTACCGTCTATTAGTAAAATCCTTAAGCCTATTTTTAAACACATTTTTGGTTATTGGTAAAGCCTTTAGTAAGTCTGCAGGTAAAGCATTCCAGTCCCTGATAGTACGATTGAAGGTTGCGGGTTCGATCCCGGGCCAGGTCGATGGCATTTAAGTGTGCTTAAATGCGACAGGCTCATGTCAGTAGATTTACTGGCATGTAAAAGAACTCCTGCGGGACAAAATTCCGGCACATCCGGCGACGCTGATGTAACCTCTGCAGTTGCGAGCGTCGTTAAATAAACCATATATTTTTTTTAGTACGATTGAGAAAGGAAAACTTTCCAGTGTCCGTCTTCTGTCTTCTTTCCCTCATTTTACGAGTATATGAGTTGTCGTTACTTGAAGAGTAATTCCATTATTTTAGGTCTATTATTTCTTTCACATATAAATTAAACAAAACTGGAGAAAGTCTACAACCTTGTTTAACTCCTTGGTTATTGTCAATTTGATTTTTAATCGCTTTTCGTATGTAGGCTATGTTAAATACTGAAATACATCTGCAATGAACCTGACACCAAAGCGGTTCTGAAGATTGGGAGGGCGTCATAAGCTCTTCCCAGGAGCCTTGTTAAGGAAACTCAGTGATTCGAAACAAATTGCTATTCGTGTTATTTATCGGGCCCTCATTATGGAAATTACACACTAATAACCACGTCACGATATATTACGTTACGTTATCATGACGTCACAAGCCTTGTCGTGCTTTGTTTGAACGCTTTTTTACGAAGTTCGTTTCAGTTTCTCGCTATCTGCCAGTCTTTTTTGCAATGGACTGAGTTCCCAGAGAAAGCATTTTGTTACGATTTGATAATGAAATCGTTAAACAGTACCCTGCGGCCGTCTGGACTGCCACCTTGCCAAACCTCTTAAGGACGTGCTGTAAATATGTACACTTCATTCCTTCGTTTCGAAATTATCTCTAGCTATTCAGTAACGAAAGCTCTAAAACGAGGAGATTTAACTAGTTACCTTCTTTTGTTTGAGTGCGTTATTAGCCTACTTTCTTTCTTTACAAACAAAGAAAAGTTGAATAATAAAATTAACTGCCGTGTATGTGTGTGTGTATTTGTATGCAGTAGGAACAGGCTTTTGGTCGAATTCATGTCGATGTTGATGTATGACACATTTTGTTTGCATGTTGTGGCTTAGTGAGACTGTCACTTATTTGTAGATTTGAACTTTGGATAATGTAATGAATGATGCTGATGAAGTAAAAACTCGAATACAAATATAATAATAATAATAATAATAATAATAATAATAATAATAATAATAATAATAATATGCCTCTGACTGAGCTTCTGGCTGATATGAAGGCCTACATGTATTATCAGGCAGTACATCTCACTTGACGATATGTGTCACAGGAAGAACAAATTGTTTGTATCAATTTGAAGTCTGATTAGTGTAACATGTAGCTAATCGGCGATGTATGCAATAGATGAGGAAAGAAACTTGCCATCCTAACCCATTATCTCCTGGCCTAGTTACCTCATAAGTGGTGCATTGTTGTTTCACTTGTAAGGTTCAGACCTGTCTTCGGACAGTTGAGTGAATAATAATAATAATAATAATAATAATAATAATCTCTTGGAAGGTCGCGAGTTCGATTTATGGAGTGGAGAGACATGGAAATAATATCCCGTAAGCTCGCGAGTTCCATTCCTGGAGGGACATGGACTTTTCCAATTGACATAAATCATCCGGTCGCAATATGACTCTTGATTTCACTCAGCCTCCTACAGAAATGAGTACCAGACTGTTTTCTTGGAGACAAAAGTGACCAACAAGTAGGATGACATCCTGAACTGCTACTGTGTCGATCGTTGAGAAGGAACTGCCTACTGAAGGTTACACTGGAACGAAAGGTTAACGAGAGGAAAATTCGGGGCAGAATAGGTATCAGATGATAGAAAACCTTAAGATATATGGGTTGTATGCGAATACTGTAAGAGGAAGGCAGAAAAGAGGGAAATGGCTGGGTTTGCAGTGAAGGACCTATCCCTGGACAGAAAACCATAAATGATTGTGATAGCTTTGATTTTATCAATATTACTTTCCATCATCATCATCATCATCATCATCATCTTTATAGTCATAGACATTATCATATTTAAAGTTTTAGGAATTTATGGGCCATCCGTCCTTTTCAGTGGGACATCTTTATCTTTCATGCCTTCGTATTCTCAAACGGATCGTTTGGTTAGTATTATATTAGACTTATTTTTTAATTCATTACTATTACTACAGCATTATTATTCTCACGTGTATCGCAATTAAAAGAACATTAAATAAAAAGAAACGCAAGGAAACCCAACACAAGTTCTACAAGGTAATGAATGGTTCTGACGATGCTTTAGTATGGATCTAAAAAGCAAAATACATAGCAGAAATGACGTTCCTAAGAAGTGTGTATGAGTGCTCAAGACTCAAGAGCTGATAAACTTGGAAATGACTATATGGACGAAGTACATAATATATTCAACATTAATTATAAAATTGCAGAATAAAAAAAAGGACAATCACACCATCATAATGGATGCTGACAGACTGGTACTATACAAACAGAAGGGATAAAGAAACTTAGGAGGATCCACAAGAAGAAGAAGATGTGGCTATGATTTAGCCGGAACAGGCCACGACCCATACCTTGACGATAATGAATTGATTATTATTAGTCTTCTATTATTATTATTATTATTATTATTATTATTATTATTATCACCACCGTCATGATCATCATCATCATCATCATCATCATTTTAAGGTTCTGATATTTTCAGTCACGTATGGAAAGTATTTCGGAACTTACTGATAATTCAGCTTCTGTCATGTGTAGTAAATAACTCATGAAGTCTCGAAGGATCGGAAAGATCTTAATCAAATGCAACTCGTCGAAATCTGAACTTTAATGGAAAATATTCTTTAAAGAAAGATCATTGAATATAATCTTCTGTATACATTAAATACACTTCTCCTTCATTATAATTCAGATGCTATAAATATAATAGACTCATATTCGATTTTCGGTTATGAAATGGACATATCTTATCATAGAGATTGTGGTAGGTCTCTTGTTTATTTTTCTTGCGTTGTCTAGGTTTTTATAGTGGATCATGACGATTACGTAACCAATAACCAAAGAGTCCGTTGCTTATGGATCTCTTAGTGTGGGAACAGAACGAGTAAAAATAGGCCCAGTTTTTGAAGTTAGTAGACGGTGTTGTTTGCTAGTAATGGTGATTATTTAATGAAAGTGTAATTTATAGGAAAAATACTTCGAAACAATAATTACTACGAAACTGTGAAACATTTTTGAATTGACATGATAACGCACGAAACTGGTGTTATCTCTCTAGTACAGAAATGGTCAGTAGGTAAATAAAACAACCAACAAGTACGTTTAGTAAAGTAGAAGGTTGTAGATTTAGTTCTGCTTGGTAAAAATGTGGTCATTCAGCCAAAACCGTAAGCGCTTAGAGCGATATACTGTAAGTATTTCTCCTTTCACTATATGAACCCTGATTTGCCATGCAGCGTGCGTTTCTTTGTGACACGTTGTGGACATTGCCAAATTTATTTACAGGAAACTGCAGAGAGTGAAATTGCTGAGGCGGCGCGCCGTTCACGAACAAGCTGCTAACTAATGCAAACGTACCAAGTAGTTGAAAGTCTGGTTTACACCGAATTGTCCTGTCCCGCTTGGAACCCACCGATTCTTATGGAGGCATGGTACACCCTGGACTTGTTCCGCACAATGATAAACCTCTCTCTTTGCTGTGAGAGCGATTATATAAAACAGGAATTGTGAAGGGAGTGACGGTGATACCAACACTTCTTTCAAAACACTGTGATTTCGACTCGTATTTTCCGAGGCCTGTTTCTCCAGTCTTGTCTCTCTAAATTGATAAAAAAATTGAGCTTTTAAGTTACAAAGGGAAACTATACTCAGAATGCTCTTTACGTCTTCGTGGTCATTATCATTATCATCTTTTTCTTCTTTCTTGGTATGAGAGTCTTGGAATAGTCATCGCCTTAGTCCATATCTGTCGTCCATTGGTAAAATGGGACATGTCCAAAATAATAGTGTGGGAAAATCGCAAAAACTATAACTAAGTTAACAAATTAAAATGTTCACATTTTTTTCTAATTAGAACACTATGGATACATACATTCAGGATCCATGAACATTTTAATTTTTTAAGTCTGTTATATATTGCGATTTCCCAACATTGTGTCATTTTGGACGTGTCCCCTTTTGCAAATCGACGACAGATAACTGGACTTCTCCATACTAAACCGGACACGTTGACTGTTGCGTCATGAAATCAGCGCAACGCCCAGCCTTCACCCAAGACAACACAGAACATAGCCACCGGCGTAGCTCAGGCGGTAGCGCGTTTGCCTCCTGATCCGAGGTTGCGCTCGGGGGTGGGTTCGATTCCTGATTGGGCTGATTACCTGGTTGGGATTTTTTCCAAGGTTTTCCCCAACTTTAAGGCGAATGTCAGGCAATCTCTGGCGAATCCTTGGCCTCATCTCGCCAAATATCATTTCGTTAACACCAACTTCATCGATGCTAAATAACCCACTGTCGTTAAATAACCAAGTAAAGAAAAAAAAAGCCACATGAGTTGATTGCAGGGAAACATCCATTCCTCGGATGGATTTTGTACCCACAAACTTCGTTTTCTCACAGCGTTTTAGCTCTTCCATACAGTACAGTAATTTAAGTTGTTGTCACCATCACCACTAGATTATCTACAGTAATCTCACTAGAGGGTTTGATTCATCTAGAGAAATTCAAAACTCTAATGAGATTTAATTAACTATTACACGATTAGAAGAAAGTATGTAAAGATTAGAAGAAATAAAGTACTCTAATACAATAAAATATTAATTTACTTACTAAAATACTAAACTGTCTTGAAAATGTATTACTGTACCATTTCATCATTACATATATTCCGTTAGATGGCAGTAATGTGTTGTTATGAGTTATGATGAGCTGCTCTCTTGTTACCAGTTGTGCCACTATACAATATTCATTGAACTCTGTGGACGATTACTAATCAAGAAGGCTTTGTTGATTCAATTTCATTTTTATTATAACAGTTGCATTTCACTTCAATTATTAATATTATATTAAACAATCTCTGATACATGACTATCCATAATCTTATATAGCAGAAGCTTAACATAACCTAAAAAATATAAACAAGATAAATAAGGATGATGAAATAAACATGAAGTACACTGTTGGCGAATAACGAAACAAATGCTAGCGAGGTGATAAAAGCAAACAAATGTTAGAGAAGCGATAAAAACAAATGTTAGTGAGGGGATACAAAAGGTAGGAGAAGTACCCATGATTGCCATGATTGGTTGAAACATGTCGTTCCGTACCTATTGGTCAAAAGTAGTATGACGTAGTAAAAGTGTAATAGTCATAATCACCACCATCACATCGTTATATCACCATTATTCTCAAAGGATCATCCCCACCATATCATAGTCATCCCCGTCATATCGCCATAATAATCACATCTATATCTCCATCGCTGTATCATCACTGCAATTTTACCATCATTATTGTCATAATCATCACCATATCACCGTCACTATTCCATAATTATCACATCACTACCACCACCATCACCTTATGGCTCGCTGCAAAGGACAACACACCTAAATAAAATACGATTACGGCTCTTAGATCATGTGTGTCAGCATGGGAGATAGTCATTCTTCAATTAATCATATAGGGTGAATATTAGTAGCCATAAACATTGGAGAAAATATATGGATTATTTATTTCCTGATCTACTTAATATTAATTTTAACAATCATTATAATTGTTAGAGCACATCAAATTTCAGTACTTAAGCAATAAAGAGCAACAAAAAATTTACCCCTCGAGACAGGAGAGAAGCTAAATTTATACACTTCCCGAAATTGAACCCAGACCTATTGTAGCCACACACACTACCCTCTGACAACATAATTATGGTGCTGTTGGTAATAATAATAAATTTATCCTCACTCTGACATTCTTCAAAACATTGACTCTATGAGCTGTGATAGTGGAGTCTGTTGAAAAGCGAAATCACGCTCCCTGTCAATTCTCTATTTAAAAATTGGTGTGGAGGGAGCGAAATTCTATTCACGTATGTGATATAACCCTTCAACTACTTTTGTTCCTTGAATTTTTAAGAAAACTGTTGAAAGTAGAGCATGGTTGCTTCACCGCCATTCTGTGGCAACCACACCCTGTGAGCGCCGCGCGAACCGATAGCACAAACGCCGCGAGGTAGTTTGCTCGTCATTGGCTGATTCTGTACAATAGTTAAAAATAGGCTAGGATGATGCCTTTGAAATACCACGGGTGGGGTCCTCCGACACAGGATTTAACGGCTTACTGCTCCGGACCCTAGGGCTTGTTAGGAGCTCGTCTGGGAATGGGATCTGACTCAGGACCTGGCGCAGAGGCAGGACGGCCCACCTGACAGCATCGGATTCACGAGTGCCACTCTGACTAATCGAATTCGAACTATCATCGCATATAGAGCACACAGAAGGCCAATATGAATCTAAGTGCTTGAATCCATTCCCAGGTCTGGCCTTTGGAAAGCCAATCAGCCTGTCGGAGATCTGTCTCAACAGCATAATTATAATTATACGTACGGTATAAGAAATTCTAGTTTTGACTTTTGAAAATTTTCGCTTCGATCACCGCAGTGCTTACGGTAGCATTTGAGATTATGATCGAAATATATCTTCTTAATAGTTACTATAACTAAATAGGAGAAAAGGATTTATACAATAAATCATTTTTCTTTCCAGTTGTCAATATTGGCGTATTGCTTTTAACATCTGTTGATTTAAGCATATTTCATCTCGAATAAAGCATCATTGGAAGGAGTAGGGTGATATTTAATTCGTACATAAGTAATTAGAAATTTAAATTTTGGCATTTGAGTTATAAATTATAAACACGTGAGACATTTTTAACGGGACGAAGGAAATTGTTTCTGTGCGAAATCAAGGGGAAAGCATGATTAAATATGGTGGAAAACCAGTAAACTAAAAGAACTCTTTAAAATAATCTTTGATACATACATACATACATACATACATACATACATACATACATACATACATACATACATATATACATACATACATACATAAGTGTTCTACCCAAGGTCAGGTCTTTCACTGCAAACCCAGGATACTCCAGTCTTTCCTATTTTCTGCCTTCCTCTTAGTCTTCGCATATGATCCATACATCATAATGTCGTCTATCATTTGATATCTTCTTCTGCCCCGAACTCTTCGCCCGTTCACCATTCCTTTCAGTGCATCCTTCAGTAGGAAGTTTCTCCTCAGCCAGTGATCCAAAGAATTCCTTTTTCTCTTTCTGATCAGTTTAAGCATCATTCTTTCTTCACTCACTCTTTCCAACACAGCTTCGTTTCTTATTCTCTCTGTCCACAAATACTATACACTTCTTTGTTCTTTTCTACATATCTTTCGCTGATTGTTCGTAGTAGTCCAATTGCAACCTTTGTACTTTTTCTTTTCCTGAAGCCAAATTGCTCTTCTTCCAACCTTTCTTCCATCTTAGAATATAAACGTCGATTCAGTATTCGCAGGAGAATCTTCGCCGAGTGCAATATCATGCTGATAGTCCTGAACTCCTTACATTTCTTGGCATTATTTTTCTTCGGTATTGGCAGCAACGCAGTCTCCGTAAAACCTTCAGGCCATTCGCCTTTCTCATATATTTCGTTGCATAATGATAGAATTTCCTTCTTGTCTTCACCCAAGCATTTTACTAACTAAGTGGGGATTCCATCAACTTCTGTTGCTTTTCCATTCTTCATTTGCCTAAGCGCTAGTTGAACTTCTTCTCTTAAAATAGAAAATCCTTTTTCGTCTTCTGATACGGTTGCTTTTGCTTCATCTTCTATGGTTAACTTACCTGGACGATTCGCTGTCTCATATAACTCTTGTATATATTTCGTCCATGTGTTCAGTATTTCTTGTTTGTCTGTTATTTCATTCCCCATCTCGTCTTCTATCAACCACATGGATTTGCTTTTCTTATTTGTGAAGTCCAACATTTAACTTCGCGGTACATTAAATCATATCTTCCTTTTATCTCTAGGTCATCTACTTCTTTAGATTTCTCTTTCATCCAGTCTTCCTTCGCCTTATCAGTTTCTCTTCTTAGTTCGTTGTTTATTTTCTTCTTCTGTGTTCATGTTTTTCCATTTTCTTCTTTCCTCCATCTTCTTCAACATTTTCCCTGTGACCTAATGTTTCTTCGTTCTCACTCCTTCTCTGTATCCTATTGTTTCTTCTGCTGTTTTCTGTATACAGCTTTTTAGATGAGTCCAGTACTCATTACTATTCTCAGCTGTGGATTCTAATGTAGCGGCTTTCTCTTGAAAATTTGCTGCAAACTTTCTTCTTTCCTCTCCGTTTTTCAGTTTTTCCGTGTCAAATTTCGTCACCTGTCTTTCTCTTAGTTTCTTCAGACGAATATTTACTTCGCCTATCAGCAGAACATGATCTGAGTTAATATCCGCTCCTGGTATTACATAAAATTTAAAGCCCATTTATGGCCTTATGGCCTTGCTAGCTGCTGTGGTGCACAAAGTTTTTAAATGATACTAAACTTGAGTGTTATTTCCCATAACTTTAATTTTTACTTTAATCTCGTACAAAACTTATATATCTTCGAACTACTAACGCTACATGCATGCTATTCGGGACATACATTCTTTAGCCTATTAGTAAACTTCTCTTTGTAATATAAATTTACTATTTTGTTACATTGGAACAATATTTCTGTATAATTCTGTAATAAAAATACCTCTAAAATTCAGTCTGAAAATGTAATTGCTTAACTTAAAATTGTTTAAACCAATAAGTTATCAAAATTGTGCTAGAGAAATTTTAAAGAACGTGCTTTTGGGAGTAAAGAGCCACAGAAATTTTGAATGTATTTTAAAAGTTGCTGAAATATACATATTTTAGTGAATTACTATATCCTGATACTTTTTTTTTTAATTTGGGCCGCATTTTTTAAAACTAATCTTGAATTTAAGTTGTTGCAACATCGATATTTCAGCATTAAAAAATTAAGAAAATGTGAATAAATTAGGAAAAAAGTAAATAACATCCTATCCCCTCAGTTGCTAACTCCGGTGATCAAATTATTACCATTCATCTCTGGTACCAATACACGAGAGTTTGAAGCTGGGCGATTGTAGTGGATTTTAGACAGAACAATGTTTTAGTCAAGTCTCTTAAGGATAACGAAGTAAAGTCGATTTCTTTTTGTAATAGATGTTTTGCTTAAACTTTGTTCTTTATTCGCGACGAAACAGAATATAAGGAACATTTATGCCCAGATCTGCCGCTACTTCGTTTTCAATATTTGGTACCTAACCAATGTTACTACCCCAGTAATTATTGTTAACTTTACTGGGGAGGAGTGGGAACATTTCGATTCAAAATAACACGGTAATAGCAATCATATCCGAATGTGGACAAATTTAAAATGGGGATCAATTAAGCTGAGATTATTTCAGAGAAAAATCATTGGCTTAGTTCTGAGGTACTCGGTGTAGAAAACAAACCAGATTTAAGACACGTAAAAGAGGAATAACTTTTTCTCGCCCTATCAAGTTTCCTGCTTTAGGAACCGATTCCTAAATTGACACTACAGTTGTTTCTACAATCCAATGTATCGTGAGACTACAGAGGCCTTTGGCACATGAAGGAGGAAATAAAGCATATGATGTAGTAATGGAGCGAAATGAGTCTTCAAAGGCCGCATTGTTTAAGGAACATACAAAGGACACCACTATTATAAATTATTTAGATTTAGATATTATCAGGATTTGAACTTCGTTTTCCGGCTTGGAAACCCGATGCATTAGCCATCCGGGTTAACGGTGTGTCTTCCCATTATTTGCTTGTAATGCACTTCTCTGACTGTACATTGTGAAGTGGATGATACTTAAATCAGCCCCTTCTTCTCGTTTTCCAGTACATAATTGGCACAGAACAATGTTACAGATTGCTTATGACAGAGTGTCTGTACCAATAACATGATATTTGATCACACATCTCAACAACGCTATAAAATATGAGAAGTACATTTTTTTCAGGAGTCAGTGTTTTTGCAGCGGTTAGTAATGGTTGCATTATTTATTGACAGGCAAACTAGTTAAGCCAGTTTCTAGGACAGTCCATGAGAAGCACCCAGAGTCGTGAGCAATCAATTGTCTGCTCAGATTTGCTCGGGGCAAACATCTGCGGTACAGGCCGGCACAAGGATACCTGCTCATCCGCGCGTGTTTCCCACGTAACGGACTCCTGGTTCGAGCCCACGTCCACGACCTAAAAGCTTTCATGATAGAGATGGCCTTACAATGACAGGCTGCGTTAGTGTTAATAACAGTGTTCAGCCTTACCAAATACGGTACATTGGGTAATGCTGATATTCTGCAATAATAAAAATGATATAATTTATAAGGTGACTAACCGTACGAGTTAACAAAATAGCAGGCCTGGACGTGGAGGTTATCAGAGAAAGAAGGAAGAAAAATGGAATCAATAGAGATGCGGTTTCTGAGATGTGCATCGGAAATAAGATAGAATATTTTATTTTCGCTAGCAGATTTAAGGCCATATGCCTTCTCTTCCACACAACCAGGCTTAAACAATACAGTAGTGATAAATAACACTTCAAGATTTTAAAAATCGGAAAAGAGCTCGGAGAGGAGAACTTAAGTAGATCTATTAATATTAGAGCAGAAAAATTCGCTCCGGCGCAGGGGACCGAACCCTTGATTCTCCGTACCAAGTGCTCTAACCACTGAGCTACGCCGAAGTTCAATCCACAGCATCGGATCGAATCCTTCTCCTCCAGTGTTTTTCTCTTTGTGGCCTTACTCCAAGTTCGACATATATGTTGACATTTTTATATTAAATCAACTGCCATTATACAAGGAGCGCACTCAGTTGAGTGACTTAGTGGCCGGGATTCCACAGTAATATGCACTGTTGCTGGAAGAATCTACGTAAAGATTAATTGTTTGGTCCTACAGAACACGTCTGTTACGGTAACAATTAATAGTAGAAGAGAAATATTCGCTTCCTGAATCAGCATCGTGAAACCGATGCGGGCATGTGGGTCATCCTGCCTCAGCCTCTGATAGACGAGTAACCTGATAAGTCATAGGGACTCGTAGACTCAAGCCTTTCCTATAGGCTTATCAGCGTCGGAGACCCGTACTGCCCCCAAGACTTCATCATAGCCTATTTTTACTATTGCAGTTGATTGGTGTAATGAGAGATAGGTGGAGTGTTTCGGTGGAATGATAGGAAATACGGGAGAAGAGTCCTTTGCAACGATTGCTTTGTCCACTACAAATTCCACTACGACATGGTCGGAGATCGATCCCGGGCCACTTGAATGAAAGACCTGAGCCCTAATACTTGAGACACAGATGCGGCGTCCTGCTCTAGGAATAACGTACCGAAATTATAGATCACTTTGGCGTATTAGATCTTAACCAAAGGCATCTGTTCAGATGCATCATTAAGTTCTCCGTAACTGATATATTCTGCGTCCAAATATCCGACTTAGTCGTAGTTCGGGCAGTATGAGTTGCAGCACTATCCACGTTAATTCGTCAGAGGGAGAGGTTCCAGAATGTGTCCATATACAGGATGTCCATAAAATAAGTAACTATTTTCATGAAAACGATACAGTTCATTATATTTGTATTCATAAGACAATTGTACACTACAAACTCACTCATACACACTCATTTTCCCATACAAAAAAGTCTAATGGGGTAAGGTCTGGGGATCTTGCTGCCCTTGGTCTTCGGCCGCCTCGTCCTATCCACCGGTTGGGAAACACTTCATTCAAGTAGTTCCTAACAATTGTCGCATAGTGGCAAGGGCCCCGTCTTGTTGGTAAACAGCAGTGTCTACGATACCATATTGTTCCAATTGTGGCTGCAGAAACTCTGTCAGCATATCCAAGTAACAGGCACCAGTAATGGTCTTCTCTTTTAAAAAAATGGTCCATAGATCTTTGTCTGCGTGATTCCCAACCACACATTGGTCTTTGGACTGTCTCTGATATGCTCAATGAAATACGTTGGAAGTTTGTCGACCCAAATCTGACAGTTATGCCGGTTCACTTGTCACTTACATTGAATGTTGCCTCATCACTGAACAACACGCGTTATCATCAGTCTCCACAGAATCCAGCAAATCCATGCACATCGCCATCCGTTCCGCAAGGTCTTCTTCATGCAACTGGTGTACACTTGCAAATTATATGCACGCTTCTTCAAGGTGAACTTCAACACTTTGAACATTGTTGATTTCGGAATTTGCAATTGACGCGGAAGACAACGTACAGATTTAGGATTCCGTTCAATTGACTCCCGTATAGCGTCAATGTCAACTGGGCTTGTGGAAGGTCGACCTGGTCGAGACTCGTCAGCAACATTGCCTGTTCGTTCAAACTTATTCAACAGCCTCCATATGGATTTATTCGTTGGTCCATGCTTTCGAAATTTCCGTTGAAATCGTCGTCGCAGCTTATCGTACGGAACATTCTGTAGACGCCATGTTACAACGAAAACACGTTCAGCAATAGTCATCATTGTACTTAGTGGTCAACCTATAACAACAAAAACATTCGTAAGTTAGCGTAAACACGAAATAGTTATTATATGGACACTCTCTATACAGGGTGTTTCAAAAATACGGGGAATAATTTCAGGTATGTATTTCCCACATGTAGACAATCAAAATAGTTCATTACAACATGTGTCCGGAAATGCTTCATTTCCGAGTTATGGCCTTCACAACATTGAAATTCACCGGAACGTTTTTCTTTCCGCAGGTCGTTGTCATTACAGAAGATGTTCAAAATGTCCACCTCCTGCTTGAATACAGACCTCACATCGATGTCTCATTGACCTGCGAACATGATCCCAAACTCCAGGAGTATTGCGTATATCCTCAGAACATGCCACAATTCGATTCCGAAGGGATTCCAAATCAGGCACCGGAGACGAATAAACCAATGATTTTAAATGGCCCCACAAGTAGAAATCGAGAGGGTTCAGATCAGGTGAGTGTGGAGGCCAAGCAATTGGGCCACCTCTACCTATCCATCGATCAGGAAACCTTCGACCCAAGTACCGGCGAGCCGTACGACTGAAGTGTGCAGGAGCGCCATCATGCAAGAAGTAAATGTGTTGACGATTGATCAGTGGAGTGTCTTCTAAAACATAAGGTATGGTGTTTTCCAGGAAGTTTGTGTACGCCTGCCCCGTAAGTCTGTTTACAAGTAGGCTACATGGGGTCCAACTAATCGATCACCAATGATACCGGCCCACATATTGAGGGAGAACCGCACCTGGTGATGAGATGGAACAGTTGCACGTGGGTTTTCATACGCCCATACATGCTGATTGTGGAAATTTGTTATGCCATCTCGTGTGAACTGTGCTTCATCTGTAAATAATACTAAGGCAGGGAAGTTCGGATTTACACCACACTGCTGCAAGAACCACTGACAGAACCTAACTCGTGCAGGGTAATCTGCTGGTGACAGGGCCTGTACACGTTGCAAATGATAAGGATACAATTGATACTCTTTCAACAGTCTCCAGACAGTCGTATGAGGAACATTGACTTGCAACGCTACCCTTCGTGTGCTGATAGAAGGAGTCATGTTCACAGCCTCTAGAATCTCCTCCTGTACTTCTGGAGTTGTAGATCTTGGATGTCCCCTTCCCAAACCAGGAGAGTTAAATGTTCCATACTCGCACAGGCGGTAATGGAGACGTACAAATGTCTTCCGATCTGGACATTGTCGCTGTGGGTACCTCTCCTGGTACAAACGACGAGCCAGCGCAGCATTGCCATCCGCCTTACCGTACATGAAGTGTATCTCTGCCAGCTCTTGATTTCAATACATGTCGCACAGTCTAACGCCTACACAACACTGAATGTAACCTTCGCCTCGGAATAACTGTCAGAGTGCCCTCTTAATGTCTCCTTTGACGGCAACGACCTGCGGAAAGAAAAACGTTCCGGTGAATTTCAATGTTGTGAAGGCCATAACTCGGAAATAAAGCATTTCCGGACACATGTTGTAATGAACTATTTTGATTGTCTACATGTGGGAAATACATACCTGAAATTATGCCCCGTATTTTTTAAACATCCTGTATACAGGGTGTTTCCGAGGTGGTGTTACAAAATTTCAGGGATGATGGCGAAGGGCACATGTATCAATTTGAGATCAGGAACCATGGTCTGGAAATGACTGAGTCGAAAGTTATAAGAAAAAATAGTTATGTGGAAATGAAATCCGGTGTCGCTTAGTGGATAGATCGTCAGCACGTAGAGCTGAAAACCCGGGTTCGAATCCCGGTGCCGGAGAGAATTTTTCTCCGTTCCACCCATCCTTCGTTACTGATGGAATGTTAAAAATAGATCTTTTTCTTTTGCAGAGCATAGACCAATTTTGTACCAAAAGAATGCCTCAAGCTTGCAAAAGAAGCCCTTAAATCTTCTATAAATTTTAGAACCTCATATTTATGTAAAATAAGCTTCTCGTCCTTGATCGCCACCAAACAAAAGCGAGCAATCTCCTTGAGCTTGAAAATAATTTATCACTGTGTGTATCGAATACTTAGTAGAGATTTGAGAAGCTACGTTCTGAAAAACAGGTATATTTGTCGCATTAATTACTTTTTACTTTATAACTGCTGAAAGATTTTTTTTAATGTTATGTTCAACGTTATTTATGTACCTAAATACAAAATATATGTACGTTAATAAGGCATATTTTATTTTATTTTGTAAATCATCTCGCGACTTCCCCAACACTTTACACGATCCACACTTTGGGAACCACTGCCTTAGAGTATGAAATACACTGATATAGTTTCATTTCTGGTACTGTTATCAGGTTTGTTACTTTAAAACGAAGTCTTTAAACGTTCTGCATAATATCATAAAACAGGACCAGTTCTTCTGTCAACTTGACTTCAAAATAGAGGAAAACTACTGTTGTAAAGGGTGGTTGTCAATGCATTCCACAACTCATTTTATACCAGTCGATGTATTCTTAAGTTCTAGTAGCTGTGTTGAAACGATAATTACAGCGTAAAGTAGATGTTGTGTGTGATGCAATGTATACACACACTTTTAAAAATCCAAGTATACTGCTGCCCTGCGGCGAGATTGTCTCGTCAAGAGGCCAGTGAAAATTGACGGGAATTTCTATATTGCTTTCGGCATTCTTCGACATGCTTTTAATTTTATAGATCTATCGTGTTTTATACACTTTCGATATTTTAATTGTCAAAATCGTCATTTCTCACACCTGGCTTACCAGTTTATGTAAGATTTTATGTTATGGGCATAGATAAATTCTGATTAAGGTGCTGGTTTGATGGTATAAAAGCTACATTGGTGATTTGGAAACCCGTTTCGAGCATGATAGTATTTTATGAAGTTATGGAAGAATCTTTCCGAGCAAAATAGAGTAGTGATCATCCCTCACGCCTTATATTGGTATTTAACATTTTTTTAGATTAAAATATAACAAGGTAATTGCGCCAAATATGGCCATTCTAAGGTTTGCTTCGCTGGCGTTTAGTTCTTTCTCAATTAATCTTTTTTTCAAATTGCACACAATAAGATATTTATTCATGAGGAAATGTAAAACATACAGCTTTACCGTTAAATTATACTATTTGTCATTAAAAATATCTATAACAACAAAGGGATAATTGGCCGTATTATTAACAGGGGTTCCAAATAAGGTCAGTTGAATTTCCAAATTTTGGAAGTAAACAGAGTTGATAAACTTTTAAATTGATGAAACAAATGATAGAATAAAAATAGCCTTTATTTTATTTATTCTAATAAAAATTCTAAGTCATTAAGAAAATGATCTTTACAGTATGAATAACATAAAACGTTTCAAATTATATCAGAACTCAATCATTTTCACATTATGGGTACTCAAAATGTAAAATGTTCTGTTGTTTTGTTATCCCATGCACATATCTGCGACAAGTTTTACACAAAATCATATCTCTGATTACGTTCTCCTTACAAATAATACAGTACCAGCTTAAATAAACGAAATTAATTAATTAATAATTAAGTAAGTAAATGAATAAACAAAAACAAATAAATAAATTAATTAATACAAGGAATTTAATTAATCACGTGGTCCTAATAATGTCATCGCTTGGCCTCACGTTTTATTGTGTTACGTAAAACAATCATAATTTGAATTATATTTTAAAACTGTTTTGAGATCTTGGAAATAGATAAAATATACTGTAATGATATACATAACACACTACATTTTCATGAAATTTATTAAGAGTTTTCTTCTTCTGTGCAGCCACTATAACTGACTACAAGCGAGTGGTTGATATACTTTAACATTTAACAGAGCATGCGGATGAGGAAGGAAGTGCTCTTTATCACCAATATTTGACAGTTCTTCGTAAAACAGTAATTGACCTTATTGGTCTACATGGTCTATTTGGCGCACTTACCTTACTATTAATGGAATCCGGCCTTTTCACCACACTTTTTTCGACATAGGTATGTTTCGTAACACTTTACACTTTCGTCACACTACGTTTTGTCACAGTATATAAATTCATGTCATATTCTGTCATTTATTAGACATCGACGTAGGCAGAGGTTGTCCATTTATTGTTAGCTTATTTCCACAGATACCATCACCGACTTATTCCCATCCCGTCGAAAAATTAACAGACAGACAACACACGTTTCTGAAAGTCTAAGCGAGGAAAGGAAAAAATTAATCCATGAAGATTAAATGATCAAGCAAGTGGTGTTGTATAGAGATGTGACCAGCGGGACAATTGCAACTATACAATAACATCTCACGACAGAAGACCCATTATCAAGAGTTCCACAGAGCACACAGAACTAGCACCAGACTGGGGAAGGGTTCATGCAGCCGAATGACATCAGTCGATGAAGCAGACAGCTGAAACTTCGATGGAGCCAACTTCAGCCCTTGTGAAGGACCATGTACAACATGTTAACAGAGAAACCAACTCGAAGCTGCCATGGCTGGAAACAATGAAACAGTACGTACTGCAAAGTGAAACTGCTAATATACACAAATACATGGAATGTTTGGGTTGTGGACAATCACCACCGCATAAAAGGAAGAAATTCGTTGATTTCGATACCAGAACTGCTCGAATCGTGGAAAGGTGTCAAGACTATAAATACGAGAATAATATTCTCACATACCTGGGAACCATTGGACACAGTTCGGCTGGACACTTCGCTTGAAGTTCATTGACATATTCTGATAGGCTACTTTGGGTATAACTCACAATGCAGCAACAGTTCTGGAAAACACAAATTTACTGGTCTCCATATTTTGTTTCACTGCTAATTATTTGAAACTCCGAAATTCGAGACTGTGACGGAAGGCGCTGTCACAAAGAAAAACCGTGCAAAGAAACTATTTTGTGACAAAACGTGACATTGTTGTAAAACCTACCGCGACGAACCTGCTTTGACGAAACATACCGGTGACGAATGTGATGGTTACGAAAACGTCCAAACCCACTATTAATACCATTACTAATTTACACAATTCTCTATCATCACATAATAAATGAAGTGATTCCTTATATTTGCAATCATTAACTTTAAATTTTTTATGTTAAATAAATTATTAATACTCTTAATATTACTGTCTACTTTGTATTTCTATTTAGTCTATTTATATGGTAAACACCTCGCTTCCATAATAAAGTTAAAAATTATTTTGTTATGCGATGCGATCCCTTTCAGTAATACAGATTGGCGATTGAGAAGATAACGGGTGTACGCCTGAAACAGGTTTCGCTTAGTAAGGCGCTTTTCGATAAGTGACATGGGCAAGTAACAGCCCCCTTAGTGGTGATTCAACGCGTTAGCTTTCGAGAATAAAATCTCGCGGCTTATACACTACATTACGCAATACGTAATTTATTGGCTTACCTTGTAGCAAGTGCATGGAACTGTCGACTCCTGAGAATGTAGCACGACACATTTTGTATGATTTCTTTGTAATAAGCCTATACGTATCATAAATGAAGATTCACTGTTCTAATGTGTACTGCTTTGGCACGAAATAAACTGGCCTGCACTGAATAAAGATCAGATATATGTAAGTAACATCAGTCGCAGTGTAATAGCGGAACTGAATTAACACGATACGCGTAAAATGTTTGATGAGGAAATATCTATGGTGTTCGGATAAAGGGAGTTGTCATTTATTGTCCAACTGGAGTTTTTTGTCCAGGTGAATATAAAGTTAAATTCTATAAAGGGGGTGTGAAAAAAATAATAGCATTTGGTATGTTTTATTTGTGTACAAAATTATTTGCAATAGGGGCCCAAAGTTTAATTTTAACTTATCTCAAAACTCATTTCTATGACATCTCTTTTTTCAATTTGTTATTTTACGGCGCCTTTTCAACTGCTATGGTTATATACAGGGCTGGGTATTTATGGAGATCGCGAAAATCACGATATAATAGATATACAATAGACTTTTATTAATTTTTACGAACTGAGTGATTCTGATTAATGATATGCGAATAAAACAATTGCGACAAATCGCGAAATAGAGTTCTAATAGCGAAATATGAACACACTCGCAAATTATTACTTTTGCGTCGTTTTATAGTGAATTTCATATTCTGAGTTTTTTTTCGGATTTTTTTTTCACTTGGATTTGTTATATATCTAAGAAGGTTACATTACATGGCATTCCAGGTTTTCTGATTACATTAGTGAACTCGAAAGACGGAGAATTCAACATTTCACTAATAATTTGAAAGTATTAATTTGAGGGATGCAAGTTTCCTTCGTTTTTAATGAATGTGAGTTGAATGCAGTCTTAATCGAACAAATAGTGTCTGTTGCCCATACCGAATCTTTACCAGAATCCAACGAACCTTTAATGTTAATTATTTGGAAAGTATTATTCCAATTATAAAATAATTGTATTTTCCAAAATTTCCATTAATCTCCACCAATAGTACAAATCAATTTCCAACAATCTCCGCCGACACCAATATTAAAAAACACAAATGATAAAATTAATCTCCATAAATACCTGCCGCTGGTTATATAGTGAATCAGATGAAGGTGATAATGACAGCGAAATGAATCCAGGGTCCAACGACGAAAGTAACCCAGCATTTGTTCTTAATGGGTTACGGAAAAATTTCGGAAAAACCTTAACCAGGTAACTTGTCCCAGCCAGGATTTGAACCAAGGCCCGCTTGTTTCACGGTCAGGCATGCTAACCGTTACTCCACAGCGGCGGACTTATCTCTTTCTACCCAAACAACAACATTACATGCATTCTTTAAGGATTGTTAACCAACATGAAACACGGAGTTTAACTAGTTCGGTCCCATAGTTCGGTCCGGAGCCAAGAAGTAATCAATAAACTACTAGTTCGGTCCCGGATCATTAAATTGATAGCAGCCTACTACTTCGGTCCCGGATGGAAAATAGAGCAGTACTGGTTCGAAATGAAGCAAACTACAAAATTGTCTGCCGCTTCCTTAAGCATGGTTAAAATGTTGATTATCATGTACATTGTACAGTATAAACTTTAGTCAAAGCTTCTTAAACTTCAGAGTAGTCGGTGATACTAGAAGCTATGTTTTTGGGAGAGATTTATAGAACAGTGCTGTTATATATTGGAGTCTGTTTATTGATTTAGATACAAATTCTGTCATTTTGTTTCCAGTATATTGTTCTTTCTTTAATCGGTCTGGTCTTCTTTTTGTTGTTGAACTTCTAATTTGTATGTACAGGTAAGTGTCAATTTGAATTCGTTTTAGAACGTCTATTAATTGAACGATGTAGAATAAACCATTTAACTTTGCATGGTAAGATTCACAACTGTTTCTCATTCTTTCTGTCGTAGGTACGAATTCGGCCCATAATTATGGCGGGAAAGTAGTATCAGCCTTAACGTACTTCTCTAGCACATAGCCTAATCGATAAAATGCTGCACTCTATGATGTAGGGGTTGAATGCGCATCAATGTTAATGTCATGCTTTATTTAACGACGCTCGCAACTGCAGAGGTTATATCAGCGTCGCCGGATGTGTCGGAATTTTATCCCGCAGGAGTTCTTTTACATGCCAGTAAATCTACTGACACGAGCCTGTCGCATTTAAGCACATCGATCTGGCCCGGGATCGAACCCGCAACCTTGGGCATAGAAGGCCAGCGCTATACCAACTTGCCAACCAGGTCGACATGCGCATCAAGTCTTCTGTGAAACAGTCTTTCACATCTTGCGACGGCAGGTGGAAGGCGGAAAAAAACACTTAAGAAATTCTCCAATTTCTGAATTGTTCTTATGTTCTGTTGCTAGTTCGGACCGAATTAATACTGTACCTTTCTGAACCTCGGACCGAATTAGTAGGCCTACTGTATTTTTCAGGTGTGTATCTGATGGGACCGAACTAGTAGCGAGTAGCGAAAATGAATGTAATGTGATCAGGAAGGGACAAGCCAACCGCTTAAGCATATACATGACAAATTAGATTGCAGGAAAACCATACCCTGAGGAAGATAAATGTCCACTTGCCTCTGGAATTCGCACCCGGGTGCGCAAGGTTTGTAGATAGAAACACATTGATGAATATAATCGTTTGAAAATGTATGTTGCCGAGGACTTAATACATGTTGAGAATAATTGAACGGGTGGGCCGCAGATATTAACTGGAGGCCCGTGAGTTACATCGCATGTTAGTCTATCATTCAGCTGCGAAATATTGCTTCTCGTTGAGCGAGATGTCTGCTATTTCACTTCCTGTGATGTAGAAGCGTCTTTAATGCCATCGTCAATACTACTGTTCGCTTTATAGTCGTCGTCTTTTATTTTCCTTGTATGACACAAAATGGCCGAGTTCTGCATCATTTCATATCGCTGCCGGCGTGACAAGAAATCACCGCTGTTAAACTCTGCTGGTGGTAGACTTGCTGAAGAGATCCAGTCAAGCTTCTTTGTAATAATGTTATCTTTTTTTTAAACTGCCTTCAGAAGCTACGGTATTGTATGTTATTTTAATAAAACAAGCTATCAATTACAGGAAGCCGCTAAAAAAAAAAGGTTAATGATTACATCAAAATAGCCTCATACCGTGGCTGAACATTACAGTAGTGTGTGTAGGGAATAGAACAATCAAGCGTAACATTTAACATTAACATATTTTTTTTCGGTACAAAAAGTGTTTAATAGATGTCAAACATAAATTTTGACACTTACAATTGTATGTAAGAAAATGTTAAAATATGTCTTCCTCCGTACAAATTGTATTAATATTTTGCAGGCTTACAACTTAATGTTCTAAAATTCAATAGTTCTCTACAGGGATTGTAGGCCTTTACTTCCCAAAAGGTACTAGATTATTTTACTTTCTCTTCGCTACGTATCTTTAATTCATTATTAATTTTGGGAATTTACATCACTGTCATCTCAAATTAATAAAAGATTCCTTCTTGTCTATCAGATAATACTATGTGTGATTGACGTGATTCTTAAATTATTTATCCAACACCTCGTCCACACGTGTGGAGTAACGGTTAGCGCGTCTGGCCGCAAAAGCAGGTGGCTCGGGTTAGATTCCCGGTCGGGGCAAGTTACCTGGTTGAGGTTTTTTCCGGATTTTACCTCAACCCAATATGAACAATTACTGGGTAACTTTCGGTGTTGGACTCCGGATTCATTTCACCGGCATTATCAACTTCATCTCATTCAGACGCTAACTAACCAGAGATGTTGATAAAGCGTCGTAAAATAACCTACTAAAATAAAAAAAAAACTCCAACACCTTCTAGTAAATTAGCCCGATGCTACATTTATATTTTGTATTTGTTATAAAGTTATTCTTTATATTCATGTTGCTATAAACAAAGAGTAAATACAAATTTACGAAACCTACCTACCAATACGAGTGACAAATTTTACGGATCATTTCTTCTGTTACTTCTACGGTTTCTTCTTCTTTCTCTCATCATTTCCTATTCTCTCTAGTTAATTTTTTCTTCGCTTGGACTGATTATTTGGTTGTGTTTCTTACTAGGTTTTCCTCAACTGCAAGGTAAATGACAGGTAATCTCCTGACGAATCCTCAGACACATCTCCACAAATTATAATCTCACTATCTCCAATTGAAGAATGTGATTCCAAAACGCGTTCAGTCCATTTTTATGAAAGGACTGAGTTTTTTTATCCACCGGTCTAAGGACTGAGCGAGTTTTCAAGTGACATGCACAATAACGCAAACTTTTATACAAGGATTGGAGTTGTTTTGGAAGAAAAGAAGCTTAAAATATGACGACAGAGGTTTAAAAATAATCAAATATATGTATAAATAATAAAAATGGCCAAGTAGATTGAGAGAGTTTTGGGATCACACTTTTCAATATCATTCCACCGACGCTAGGTGATCATTTACTTGATACAGTGTTGTTAAATAACCGATTAAAATTATTTTTCTTCTTCCTGTTCCTCTTCAGCTAATCCTCCGCTTCTAACCGCCATAGTGACTCAGTGCTAACGCCCGGGGCTTATAAGCCACGAGGACCATATTCAAATACCGGTCAATCCACCTTGAACTTATAACTTGTGTTGGGTTTCGGTTTCCCTGTGACATTCCAACAATTCGCCATTACATGAGATATCATCATCATCATCATCACCATCATCTATTACGAGTGTAAAGTAAGCCCCCCCGTCTGTTGTGCACTCTAGCTAGTCTCTGACGAACTAAGTGGTCTACAATTCTCGGCACTAGCGACATCTTTGAGCCACGTTCTTATAATCGGGGCGAATAACAGTAAGTTAAGGTTCCCGTCATTGTACAAAAATAAATCCTCCGCTTGTAATTACTCAATTTTCCTCTTATTCTCCTACATCCTTTCTTCACTTTTTCTTCTTTTCTTTCATTTTCATCTTACTCTTTGACCTTCCTCTTTAACTCTTAGTTTCTCTTTTCATATCTTTCATCCTTTTTTTGTTCTGTTATGAGCTTTTCCCTTTTGTATATATTCAAATTTTGCTCTTGCTTTCTCATCGTCTACTAATTTCTGCTCTTTCTATTCCTGTTCTATTATATCTTATTACGTCTTTTTCAATAGTATATTATCATATGGTATTTATATTTTGGGAAATAGCAATAATATGTCCAAGATTCTCATTCTACAAAAAAAAAAGCTATGCGCATTTTAACAGAATCTGCCTATGACGCTCACTGTAGACCACTATTTATTCAAGAAAAAATTTTAATTGTCATATATATATATATATATATATATATATATATATATATCCTACATGATATTTTGTGCAGTGTGACTTGTAATCCAGTAACTTCCAGAATTTGTACATAAGTATTCTTCAGTGCGAAAGAGAGGAGAGGGAATGACGTATTAAAATTTTGAAAACCATAAATATTGCAGGATATTATAGAGGTTGTAATTGAATAAGAGAGATAATTTTCAGTAATTTTAGATAATGTTATGTATATCATATCATCTTTTTTCGCCGTGATATAAAAGAGGCAATGGCTGCCTTCGCTAGGGAAACGGGCTATTAAAAGTAGATAAAATCTTATAACATTAATTATGTCAGTCACTCTGCAAACTTCCTCTCGTATGTGATGTTATAAGGGAGAAAATAGCTACACGGTGGTTAATTGACTTTCAAAACGTGTCTCACAAATTTGCCTCCTTTCCTTTCTCACACATCATGACTTCATACCCTCATGCATGAAAAAACGTCTTCACGGAGTGCATTGAAACAATACACATCAATTGGAATATCACGGTCGAGGATTTGGAGAGAGCAGTTTGCTCTCCTCTGCAGCATCTTGAAGAGAATTGCAAGAAATCTTAAGAATTATTATTAAGATTGTTATTAATATCTTCTATGTTCATTAGGCCGTTAGCCTTTCTTATTAAATTTCTTCTTCTTTTTCTTCTTCTTTTCTGTAGTTTTCCCTCAACTCAATATGAGCAAATGCTGGGCAACTAGCGGTGCTGGACTCGGGACTAATTTCACCGGGATTATTACCATTTCATTCAGACGCTAAATAACCTTACATGTAAAATAACCCATTAAAAATACCTTGGCTACCACACTATATTCACGAAATCGCAAGATGTAGAATGAAATTGAACTGGTTCATACAGTTTTGCGGGGTAATCCAGCGAACATTGAAACATAATGTACGGAGAGGTACTTTAATCAAGGTCATTGCATTGCCCTTGTTATTGTGTGGATGTGAAAACTGGACATTAACTTCAGATCAATTGAAAAATTGAGTCATACGAAATGAGATCTCTCCGGTTTGTGGCTGGATACTCACTGGGGCACCATAAGGAAAATGTTGCTATGAGACAAGAATTAAACCTGGAATCAATTACATCTATCAGAGAAAGATACAGAATAAATTGGAGGGACCATATATAACATATGCCGAATAATAGATTAACGAAAACTGTGCTCCGTTATAACCCTACAGCATGAAGGAAAGTGAGTATCCCTCTGAAAAGATCGCATGAACAATTGAAGGGTTCAGAGCCATAGTGAGCTAAGCGTCATTTATTAAAAACTGAGAAAGCCAGGGTTAAAGTTAAGTGAATACCATAGTTTAATGAAAATTGACATATCATTTAGTTTTAATGTGTATACTTTCTATTACTTGCTATATGTTTCCATTGAATTATGGTAATAACTTCATTTTAACCCTTGTTTTCTACGATTTTAGTAAATGACGCTTGGCTCACTATGATTCTGAACCCTTCAATTCTAATACGGAACAGGCCAATAGATCTAATCCTTGCCGTCGATGTTGATGATGAAATATGTAGTCTATTTTAAATAAAAGAATGTGTACCGACGACTAAAAGCAGTTCAGTTTTCCTTCTTAGGATTTCGATTATCAAAGCAACGCTGACATATGAGAGAAAATAAAAGTCTGTACGGAAATACTATTAACGTTGAACGATGATCGACCATATAAAATCATTCTACAACTTTGAGCTAATGGACGAGATTGTGGAAGACCCTGAAGAAGATGGAGGGAACAAGAATATTTGTTTAATATAGGATAGGAATAAATAGTGTTATCATCATCATCATCATTATCATCATCATCATCATCATCGTCATCTTCACGTTGGCATCCCTCTAACTTCTTCTCTGTCATTTTTATCATTACCAAGAGAAGAATTTGCATACTCTTCCAGCGAGTACAATAACGTATAATATATACGACGCTAGTGAACCGTAATGGTACACTTTTATCAGACCAACTACCTGAGCTGGAACTATTAAGAAAGATAATGATTTTAAATGCATAAGCTTGTGAGCTAGGTTCGCAGCTGAACATTCATAGAAATGTGTTAGGTCTCACGAAAGCGCACAATATTTGTCTGACTGACTATTTAATTTCATAATCTGTATAGCTTAAGAAGATTACTGCATTCATCGAATTTTAATGCTATAATATGTAAAATGTTATCTTGTAACTTCAGTTTTGATTTCAATTTATTAGGAATATGGTTTGAAAAGTGCGCGCAGTTATTTTTATGTGTCTACTTACAAGTAGACCTCTCCAGTTCGCCTGTGCGTTTTCAGAATGAAACATATACTGATACATAGTATGCATTGGTAGAGTTTATTGATATATCTTTTAGCTCCTAATGGTCATTGGAAATGGAGGTACAAATTCGAAGTGTGAATTTCAAAGACATCAATATATATGAACGTATTTACTGATTTATCAGTCTTAATGAACAAAAATTCTGCAGTGGGCAAAGTGCAAGTCACCAGCATTCATAAAGTGATCAAAACAGAACTTTACAGTGCACCATGAGCAGCTGATGTAGAAAGATCTCTACAAATGTCGCAAAAGTTAACTCCTGGTATGTGAAAAGCGTACTGCATCGGCACTTCAAACCATTCAATGAGATCATTAATGTATCCCGATTTATAAAATGTGTATCGAATCCTGTCTTTGAATCGCGGTGACTATAATTGATTGTAGAGAAATGAATGCAGAGTGACAATGGTATCTCTGTCATGAAGTTTAGAATGAAAATGGTCGTCCTTGATTGCATAATCCGATATAGTCCTCCAATATGTTTTGTATTGTCTGAAAAAGAATACGTCCAACGGTTGAATCGTACCGGTAGTTCCTTTTGGAATTTGTCGGACTTCCACTGACTTCCCAGCTGGAGCTGTTGTTGTTCGCACTTGTTCATTGTTAAACAATGTTCAGCTGTCCACCATAAGTAAATTCCTGCTACCTTGCTACCTGCATTTGGCCAATAGCAATTAAGGTACCATTCCCGCAGCTGTTGTAATTCCATTTTACCAGATATTGATGGATTAATACATGAGCAAGTGCGAATAACAGCCCCGGCTGGGAAGTCAGTGGAAGTCCGATAAATTGCAAAAGGAACTACCGATATGATTCAACCGTTGGACCTGGTTGGCGAGTTGGTATAGCGCTGGCCTTCTATACCCAAGGTTGCGGGTTCGATCCCGGGCCAGGTCGATGGCATTTAAGTGTGCTTAAATGCGACAGGCTCATGTCAATAGATTTACTGGTATTTAAAAGAACTCCTGCGAGACAAAATTCCGGCACATCCGGCGACGCTGATGTAACCTCTGCAGTTGCGAGCGTCGTTAAATAAAACATAACATTTAACATTTTCAACCGTTGGACGTATTCTTTTTCAAACAATACAAAACATATTGAAGGACTATATCGGATTATGCAATCAAGGACGACCATTTTCATTCAAAATCTCATGACAGAGATATCATTGTCACTCTGCATTGATTTCTCTACAACCAATTTCAGTCACCGCGATTCAAAGACATGATTCGATACACATTTTATAAATCGGGATACATTAATGATTCCATTGAATGGTTTGAAGTGCCGATGCAGTACGCTTTCTACATACCAGGAGTTAACTTTTGCGACGTTTGTAGAGGTTTTTTTCTATAATCTTTTCGCTGTAAGAAAAATCCTAATGTAAACAATAGCACGTGACTGAAGTGAGGCTTCATTGGCCGCTGTTTGGCACCATAGATTCTCAGTACGTGTTCCCGCCAACTGTTGTACATACTGTTTCATGTTAAACATTTCCCTTTGCTCGTCAAGTAGGCCTAAGCTCACTGCTATGCATTCGTTTGCTTAGGAAACATTTACTTTATAATTAGTGTAATTAAATTATTTTAAACTTAGGTGTAAGGTCAATCGCTGCCGGACAAAGGAGTTATTCCTTCCGAATCATAACTATCGTCGGCAGGATTTATGACAAGACAGCGTCAGTTATCTCTTCCAGCTGGAACATGCGGTCTGATTGACTTGCTCTGAGTAGATAACGTTGGATTCAACTCACTTAACTTATTATATACATTTAACACTATTTGTTTTTCTTCACTCTTATGTTTAATAACCACACACACCGAGGATGCAGAAGCCATACTTCAATACCACGTGCTTACGTGAACAACTACGAGCTCTAGTGACGCCAGCGTGTTACAAGAACAGATTACTTCGGTATTACTGCTGGTAATCATCTACGTTCATAGTACATAACAAAATATAAAAGTAGCTTTTCTTTTACATAGCGTTTTACATATGAGTGAAGTTATATGTTTCATCGTATTTAACAATTAGAATTCAATTTTTTTATTTTCAAACAATACAAGATTATGGTTTCTAAATACGAACTATATTTTCCTGCGCCATGTGAGTGTTTCGACTGGGAGCCAATCACGGCAACGTGCTTATGTTTACATTAGTATAAAACAGTATATATCAGGTGCTCATGGAGTACTTCAGAATTCTATTTTGATCATTTTATGAATGCTGGTGACTTGCACTTTGCCCCCTGCCGCATTTTTGTTCATTTAGATTGAAAAATCAGAAAATATGTTAATATATACTGATGTATTTGAAGTTCACACTTCGAATTTGTACGTCCATTTCCCATGATTATTAGCAGCTAAAAGGTATATCAATAAACTTTACCAACTCTACATATGTGTCACTATATGTTTCATTCTGAAAGCGCCCAGACGAACTGGAGGGGTCTACTTGTTAGCAATAGGCCTAAATGTTTTATGCTTAATAATAATAATTTTATAATCTTTATAATTATTTTATTATTCGATTTTGTTTCAATTGCTTTTCTCTGTAAGTCAAGATTAGAGTTCAGTTCCAACTGCGTTTTTTAGACGAAACTCTATAAATAATTCAATTTATAGTAATTTTGAATTAACTCCTAATAAGCTGGCGATGGTTTGAGCCAAGTGAGTGGGCAAGATTTTTACACTTCACGTCTTCTTTCTGAAGTTTTCGGCTGAGTTGACAGGTTGATTACAGTATGCTTTCATTCACAACCGTCATTTTATAGATAGATAACATTTAATTAGGGATTAATTCAGTCACACAGGTAATGATTAATTTAAACACTTTTGACACCGAAATTAATAAAGAAGCAAAAAATGATAATTCAGAAAGTAATTCTACCAACTACGATTTGTTTAACGTCCTCATAACTCTGCCAGTTAAGTGAACATTTTTAAGGCTTTTCCACTTCTTCGGTGATTTTCGGCAAAACTGGGAAGGTTTAGTTAAGTTTCTGAGATTCGCTCATTTATTTCTTGAGTAACTGCGAGAATAAGGTGATGCCACTCTCACACACAATATTTATTGACTTGACGCATTAGTTTGATTGTTTGAACAGAATTAGCAGCGGGTACGTGATGTGTGCCATAGTGTTAGTTACAGTTACTAAGTGCATCATATTGTCAATATTTGAACAGCGTGCAAATATAACATTTAAGAAAATGTCAGACAAAACAATACACACAGAGTTGCCACAGTGTCCATAATCCGCCAGTTTACCATTATAGGACTTTAACCTGCTTTTCCTTGTGAAAATTCATCTTCCTGTAGTACTTAGATCCTTTTCAGGATATAATGTTGTTACTGCTTTAACGTAGTGGGTTCCGAAGAACGTTTTCAGGACTATTTCACCAATTGTACCAAAACTGCTGACAGACTTATGTTTCAACTGAAAGTGATCGCTTTGAAAGGAGTCAACAAGTTCACCGCTGTGGAGTAACGGTTAGCATGCCTGACCGTGAAATGAATGGGCCCGGGTTCAAACCCTGCTTGGGACAAGTAACCTGGTTGAGGTTATTTCCGGAGTTTTCCGCTCAATCCAATAGGAGCAAATGCTGAGTAACTTTGGCGCTGGATCTGGATTCATTTCGTTGGCATTATCACCTTCATCTCATTCAGACGCTAGATAACTCCAGCAGTTGATAAAGCGTCGTAAAATTGCCAATTAAAAAATACTCCACAATCTGACATCGATGCTTGCGGTAATCGTAGCCAACGAAATTACATTGTTATGAGTTTTAATTTTCTTGGAATGTCCTTAATGTTTTAATTCGATCATCGTTGTATAATCAATTATCTTTTGTAACGAGTGTACGCCTGGAAACAGTTGTCGCTTAATACGGCGCCCTTCGAAAAGTGACATGGGCCAATAACAGCCCGCATAGCGGTTATTCAGGGCGTCAGCTTTCGGCGATAATATCTCCCGACTTTACATAACGTTACAGAAGTAATTTTGTTCGCTTAATTTATAATAAATGCTGGAACTGTCAATTGCTATATAGCAGGATGGATTTCTTCGTAATATACAGTAGCCTGTATAGGCCTATGAAGACTCGCTATTCTAACGTGTACTACATTGCCACGAACTAAGCTGAACTGTACTGAATTTAAATCAGCTGCATACTAGTGCTCTAATCTTAACGTCCTTCAGTTTGTGATGTCTATCCATACTACGCAATACAAAATCTTTCCACGCTCGATCGATCCATAGGAAATGTACAGTAGTGGCCCAAAAAAAAAAAAAAACCAGACCGACCCTTGTAGCTGATTTCAGAGCCTTGTTCACTCAGAGCACGATAGACTGGTAACTAAGACTTTCGTGGTTCCAATCTTGCCTGGGAAGGAAACTTTTTTTGTTCCTTATTCAAATTTATTCCCAATACTTTTCGATTGCAGCGATATTTTACTACTTAATTAACTTATTCCCAGAACATGAATTTTACCAGTAATCGAAAAGTATTGGGAATAAATTTTAATAAGGAACAAAAAAAAGTTTCCTTTCCAGGCAGGATTGGAACCACGAAAGTCTTAGTTACTAGTCTATCGTGCTCTGGAGTGAACAAGGCTCTGAGATCAGCTGCAAGGGTCGTTCCGGTTTTTTTTTTTTTTGCCACTACTGTACACACTAGCCTTCCTCGGCAGTCGTGTTCGGTCTGTCACAGTTGAAGGTTGACGGGATTTATGCAAGCGAAATCTGTTTCCTGGCGAACGTTATGTAAATTTAGCTGGCGAACGTTATGTAAATTTAGCTAAATATTTTTAATTCCCTTAAGTATATGCTGTACATTTCCGCCGTCTTTGCAATGCGGATTGCATATGCGCTTCGAACTACGTGGTTCATGGTGTCATGTGCTGTCCCGTGTTGTCTCATCGTTGGCCTCGTGTAATGCTAACTACAAGATGAGGGAGGCACATAATGTGTACTTGTCTAGTGTTGGTCAAAATATTATACTCTCTCTTCTAATATATATGATTAAGTAGGAAATATACAAGGAGAGGTAGTAAAAGCTGACGAAAAACTAAAGAAGAAAGAAAGAAAGAAAGAAAGGAGAAAAGCAAAGAAATGACGAAAATATATGTTAATGTCCCGGTTATTAGGTTTGCGGATTACTTGTGCTTTCCTTATACTTTTCATTTTCCTTCCTTCTTTGAAGTTACATTGCGAGCGATAGCTATTGTGACGCAATAGAGCATCCCCGCATTTAGTTCTCGACAGGTTAATATTAACGAGCTCCATATCGTTCCCTGCAAGGCAGAGTATCGTAAGCACCATTTTCTACTTTATAGGAGAGACAATTAAGGTACTTATTCAACGTGATGGTAAATACGATAGTCAAAATTTAAACCAACTTACAAGAGGGAGAAAAAAAATTTGAGATTGACGCAACTTTTACAGTCAATGCACAGTGATGAGCAAGTTATTCTAAGTACCTTAACTCATTTTCTGTAAAAGTGGCGCTTACAGTACTTTGCCTTGCGAGGGACGAGTAGCGTCGAGTGTGCAAAATTTAGACCTCTGTTTTGTCTCTTTAAATTTTAAGGGGAGTATAAATGGCCATTTTGTTGAAAATTTTTAATTTTTGTTTTTTTTTATGCAGAAACATTATTTGGAATTTGCTCTTTAATTAGGTGTACGATTTATTAAATTTGATTGACTGGAAGTATAATTAATTCTTTTTTCTTAATTAGCTGCATAGGCCATTTTTAGAATTTCATAAACCATTGGTCAGTTAAAAATTAATATCTCAAGAACCTCAAGGTCTACAAGGCTGTGGTTTGACTTAAATTCTAGTGGAAACATTGCTGCATAAGTTGGTAGGACTTTCATAACAGTTCTGATTCTTGTTTACGTTGTGCATGTGATATTCTTATTGTAACGTGGATAATTTTTTCTTCAAGTTCTTCCTCCAAAAAGAAACTTGTGAAATGTGATGAATTATATTCAAGTAAGAGAAGTGCAAATGATAACAGCATTAGCATCATTATAGATTTGAGTATTCTCAAGTCAGTGTTCAGTGAATTTTCAAGTTGTAGTTTATGTGGAGGGAAAATAAACATCACTGAAGATGCCTCTAAAAGAAATGGGTTAGTTTGTAGCTTGACAGTTTCATGTGAAAATTGTAAAAGCCAGAAACAATTTTTTACTTCAGAAAAGTGCAAAAATAATGAATTATTTGAGTCAAACATAAGATATTTTTATGGATTGAGGTGCATTGGGAAAGGGCCTACTGCTGGGAAAATATTATGTGGTATAATGAATCTGCTACGTCCCACTACAAGCATATCAAAACACAGAGACATTTTACTAGAAAAAGTGGCAGAAGAATCAATGAAAACTGCAACACAGGAGGCAGTTGAGGAAAACAGAGACAGTGAGACACCTACAGATATTACAATTGCATTTGATGGTACTTGGCAGAAGAGGGGCCATCAGTCTTTGAACTCCTGTGCAGCTGCCACGAGCATTGACACAGGTAAGGTCCTAGATGTAGAAATTTTATGTAAACATTGCCATTGATGCAATATTGCTGGGTCAAATGCAGACAAAAAGGCGCAGCATGAACCAAAGTGCACCAAGAATTATACAGGCTCTAGTGGAGGCATGGAAAGTACCTCAGCAGTAAAAATTTTTCATCGGTCTCTACAAGAACAAGGGGTTCGCTATGTGCAATTCATTGGAGATGGTGACTCTAGCTCATTCAAATCTGTTGTTGATAGCAGACCTTATGGCAACAAGATACCAGAAAAGTTAGAGTGTGTCAACCTTGTTCAGAAAAGAATGGGCACACGGCTTCGACGGAGGAAGCAGGAGCTGTCGAAGACACCGCTGTCTGATGGCAAGACTATTAGGGGTCGTCTGCTAGACAGTACCATCAATCAACTATCAGACTACTATGGTCAAGCCATAAGAAGCAACGAAAAAAGCCTAGATGGTATGAAAAAGGCTGTGTGGGCAACCTTTTTTCATAAAATATCAACAGATGACAAGCCGATCCACAACTTTTGTTCAGACGAATGGTGTAAATATAAAAAAGCTGAAGCAGGTGGAACTTTACATAAGTTTACCCACAAGAACTCTTTATCTGAGGCTGTTATGTTGGCTATAAAGCCAGTTTATAGAGATTTGGCAAATCCATATCTATTGAAGAAATGTCTCACAGGGAAAACACAAAATGTGAATGAGTCATTCAACAATGTAGTGTGGACAAGACTACCTAAAAATGTATTTGTGGGGTCCCACACATTGAAGCTTGGTGTGTATGATGCTGTCATCACATTTAATGATGGTAATGCTGGCAGACTGAAACTCTTGGAAGAATTGGGAGTGAAGACTGGCTGGAACACACGAGTCATACTGGAGGAACTAGACAAGGAGCGAGTCGACAAGGCAGAGCTACAAGCCCAAAAGTGTCCAAGGAGGCAAGATCATTGAGGAGGAGGAAGAGGATGCACTTGGACAATGCAGAAGATGATGAAGACTACAGTGCTGGAGGGTTTTAGCTGTTGTTTCTAATAAAAAGTGAGTTTTTGTTTAAATTAATTTTTAATTGCAATTTCTGAAAAACTTATTTTTTTCAGACATATAACCCATTTTCTCAGGAACTATAAAAGATTGACTCTTGATTTTTTCACAGTTCATTTATAATATCCTTCTGATACCATACCTCTAGAATGGTAGATATAGCTTGTATATTTGGCGTAAAATTAAAAATAAAGTTAAGGAAAAAATGTAAAAAAAAATAATACAACAGAAAAAAATTCTATCCTAACTCCTAGCATATGTACTTCAATGAAACTAGAGGAGTAAGTTCATAAAGGATATATAAGTGACCTGTAAAAGCTTCATTAAGTTGCATGAAGTAGTTCTTCAGAAAATGGGTCATAAAGTTTGCAAATTTAACATTAGCGGGATAGGCCATTCATATTCCCCTTAACGGATTGGAGTTCCGTCTGTGTATCTATTACCTTGTCATAGCCGAGGACCTGAAATCAAGTCACTGAGAAATTAGAGAATCGAGAATCACCGACATAACTGTCGGCATATTTTGGAATAGAAATGCAGTAAACAGAAATATTTGATCAATTTTGGGGTATGCGTATTAAAAAAAATATGGTCTATTTAACGACGCTCGCAACTGCCGAGGTTATATCAGCGTCGCCGGTGTGCCGGAATTTTGTCCCGCAAGAGTTCTTTTACATGCCAGTAAATCTAGGGACATGAGCCTATCGCATTTAAGCACACTTAAATGCCATCGACCTGAGCCGGGATCGAATCCGCAACCTCGAGCACTGAAGGCCAACGCTATACCGACTGCGCTACCCAGGTCGGGTATGTGTATTTATTTTTAGGAAATCAGTGAAACTTTTCCTTTACATCAGTCGCGAGATTACTATAGTATTGTTTTAATGTAAGTTCTTTGTTTTTTTTTTTAATCATATCACAGCTTTTAATAATGTTATTGCCTGTACTTCGTGCTGGGTCTTATCTCTTTCATTTATTGTCCATTGTGAGTCTATTCAGAAAATAATAAATTCTGAACGCTACCAAACGTGTTACCTAGGTGAGATTACTTTCCTGGATAGGTCTGAGCAAGGTTACTGGTACCTAGGTAGTTATACGCTGTGATAACGTACGGCTTCTCTGTTCTCACGAGGAGCAGGTTCATGACCACGTACTGTAATATTCCACCGACTATAATAGTTGGCGAGAAAGTTGGTAATTGCTTCTATGCAGAGGAAATGCGACATACGCGGATTAAAACGAGATTTATAAACTTCTGCGACATCAGTGCGATCAAGAAATTGAGACCCATGATTTAATGCTGGAAATGTTGAGTTGAGTAGTTTACTACAGATAGTGAAACCACTGGAATTCTTAGATAATCAGTTATTTATCAACACTGAGATATGATGAATGTATTAGTAGGCTATATATATTGTGAAATTTACGTGATATAAATTAGCAACGATAACCTTTTTCTAATTCAAGACTGTGGCAAGCAAGTGGATTGGGAGTTTGCGTCCTCACAAAAAGTCTACGAAGTCGTGGACAAACAATATGATATCTGTTAGCGAGTTCAGAATAATGAACTTCAGAAATGTTGAAGAAAATAATGCTCGAATTGTACTGCAGTTTACTAGAACGCGTAAAAATAATAGTTCATCTCTAAACTCCATCCTATAAAGTTCAATTTATCAGCCAATTTCTAGTCATATTATGACAGAAGCGCTTTTTCTACAGACATCGGGACTCGCACTCAAGACTTCAGTGAATACTGTCCCTGAAGAGCCGGAACTACGACTCTTCGAGAACTGATGTTCTTGCTGCCAACGTTAAAACACTGCCTAACAAAAGAAGTGGACGCTTAAAGTACAAAACAACTTGAAATAGTCATTATTACTCATCCCCTGCCGTAGACCTAAGAATAAATTTGCGTATAGATAGGTTTATTCCCCTTTCGATACTCAGATCGTCATTTGTTTCCTGCATAGATAGTCGACTGAAAATGGCGGCTCCGTTCAAATTTTTTTGGTGAAAGTAACATTAGTGAAATAGAATTTTAATGAGTCAATTAATATCTATTTTATTGTATTAGAGTACTTCATTTTTTCTAATCTTTATATACTTTCTTCTGTTTTTACTATATCCCTACCATTTGTTTCTTTGTTTGCCAACATTTTGAACTGAAAATTCTTTACGGTACTATAAAACATACTTTGCTATCGTCATTTGTTTACAGCATTGACAATCAACTGAAAATGGCAGCTCCATTCGAACGTTTTGGTGAAGCTAACATTAGTGAAATAAGAATTTCAGTAAGTCAAATAATATTTTATTGTATTACAGTACCGGTACTTCATTTCATCTTTATATACTTTCTACTAATCGTGTAATAGTGAAATAAATTCCTCTAGAGTTTTGATTTTATCTAGATAAATCGAAACCTCTAGTGAGATTAATGTTGATAAACGTTTACCGGTAATAAAGAAATAAAGGGGAAATAAGAAAAATGAAGTTGCATTAAAATTATTTCACTCTCGATCGTATTTAAAATCCATATAGATAACGAATTTCTTAAACATCTAAAATATCACAATAACACCCAACCGAGAGCATAAACGTTTTACGTAATAATAGGGATCGTATGAATCTCATATGACTTTTTTAGTGTGGTTATTATGGTTTAAGACTTTCATGGTGGTCAACGTGGTGTTTTGTTTTGCCATTTAATATGCAGAAATATCCAAATTTTCTGATCTATGTACAGGTTCAATCATTGCAAACGAAAGCGAAAAGGAAACTCATATGTTCGATCCATTGCCAAGAAAAGAAAATAATTGCAAATAATTATGCTAGAGTCTCAAGTATTTATGTGATTGTAATTAATCTGTATTTTTCTCTTCCCAAACGGCGTTGTAAGATGAAGCACATCAATATGGCAGCCGTGCGAAAGTCCGAGGTTGTACTGAAAGAAACAATATAAATGATTTTGAATTCAGACAATTAGTATAATGATAGATTTTTCACTTAGAGTTTTGAGTTGGTGTTGCTTAACGACTCATGAAATCCGAGTGGCAATTAGAATCGCATCCTGCCTCACTCGAATGAGAACACTTTGAGCGCACGCACTCCCCATATTGTTGCCCACTCGGCCGTGGCGGGCAGAAACCCGTGGCTGCCGAGTGGAAAATTATTCTGCGGTGAATGTGTTATTCATGACGGGCAATCACTTGACTGATATTTGTATTTGATTTATGATCGATTCAAGTCCAACCCGGTGGCTGTGTGGTCCCGATAACAGAGATCGGGGCTTCGATTCCCACCCGAGGCGTATGTTTATGCTATATATCTTTGAAAATAACATGTGCTGTAGATTTATAGCCGTGATAAAGACTTGGCTACGCAGGATCTGATCATTTAGCTATGATGAATGCACTAATAGTAAGAATTGACGATTTCACAATGGCAACTTTTTCATTCTCGTCATGTTGGATTTTTTTTCATACACCTCATGATGTCGTGAGTCATGAGACAGGAAGTCCATTCACAGATTTTCAGCGTTGGTAGTACCGAAAAAAAAAAAAACGAAGTCCTGTTCTGTCTACTGTCAATCCATTTCAACTTGTCTATTTATTGATTGATTTGTGTTATGCCTTTTTCTTTTGATTTTCTTTCTTCTTTTTTTCCTTCATTTCCTTCATCTTCTGGTGTCCTCTTTCCTTTATTTCTTCCAGATAGCCATTTCTGTTTTACCTGAATTTTTCTCTCATCTATCCACTTCTATTACTTTTTAGTTTTCTTGTTCCTTTTCCTTATATTTAACTCCTCGTTTGGTCAATATTTTATTATTTTTCTTTTTCGTTCCTTTTGCATTTTCGTTTTTCTTAATCTTTTAACTATTTTCCTTTTCTTTATTCTTTCTGGCCGTCATTCTTTCCATGTTCTTTTCTTTTCTCCTTACTTTTTCTTCTTTCTTCTTCTTCTTTTTTTTTGCTTTCCATTGTTCTTTCTTTCCTCTGGCATTATTTTTTCTGTTGATATTTTCTTTCTGACGCCTTTCTTGTGTTATTTCCTTCCCTTAAGGCTCATTCACAATGAAAATTAAACATAACGTAAGCGTTAACTTAAGAATGTAAACGTTACGGTAAAATCAAGAACATTCACGATGGGAACATAAACATAACCGCTAAGATACTTGTTAACCATGGAAACATAACAACGACGCCATTTCCCCGTATTTTATCGTATACTTCAGCGCTCCACGATTGTGTCCTGTTTGCAAATCACGTAAGCATAAGCATGAAAGTTTGGAGTTTGCAAAGTTTCATGTTAACGTCTAACGGCAATGTTTATGTGAGTCATTGTGAATGATCCCATTTGATAACCTGGCCGCAAACTTTTGTGTTTATGTTACGGTTATGTGTAATTTTCATTGTGAATGGGCCTTTACTTCAGTCGTTCTTGCTTTCATTCAGCTGTTTTTGGAGTTAAATTTCTTTACTTTTTCTGTAAGCTGGGAAAATATGTAACACTTCTGTGTAAAATGAAGTTCTTGAAGTTGATCATAGGACCAGCACTATCTGTTTCGATATTGCATAAGCCGATAGATGGCGCATATAAAAGGGAAAGATGTCGTTTTACGTTGGGAAGATAACAATATTGGCCGTGCAAGTGCAAACTGGAATATTCCACTATGTAAGATGAAGTTCCTAAAGTTGATCATAGGATCAGCACTATCGGTTTCGATATTGCATAAGCCGATAGATGGGGCATATAAAAGGGAAAGATGTCGTTTTACGTTGGGAAGATAACAATATTTGCCGTGCAAGTGCAAACTGGAATATTCCACTATATAAGATGAAGTTCCTGAAGTTGATCATAGGATCAGCACTATCGGTTTCGATATTGCATAAGCCGATAGATGGCGCATATAAAAGGGAAAAATGACGTTTTGGGCTGGGAAGATACCAATATTGGCCGTACAAGTACGAACTGGAATATTCCACTATGTAAGATGAAGTTCGTAAAGTTGAGCATAGGACCAGCACTATCGGTTTCGATATTGCATAAGCCGATGGATGGCGCATATAAAAGGGAAAGATGACGTTTTACGCTGGGAAGATAACAATATTGGCCGTGCAAGTGCAAACTGGAATATTCCACTTATACAAGAGGTTTGGTACTCAAAATTTAATAATAAAATAATAATAATATAATAATAATAATCAAATGGAAGAATCAGTCATATATGATAGCTGTCTGTGAAGGTTAAAATTGATAATTTTTCACAAGGGCCAACATTGTTTTTATGGAAGCGAAAAAGTCGCATGCCAAGAACAGTCGGAAAAAACGTGTCGGCGAAGTTCAGACAACTCGAAAATGAACTACGAAAACTTTTCCAAAATGTAGTAGCAATAAAAATATAATAATGCATCTACATCAACAAACTGTAAATGAGCAAACTGTAGAGTAAGTGAAGATATTAACGCCATCTAATATTTTATAATTTGTGTGTCTAATGCCTACCCATTTCACTTTGAGTGATTCGGGTTCCGCATACTGCGAATAGATGGCAGGACTGTGACTCATTTTCAAATTGCACACCACTTCGGCAGGCCACGTTATGCATGATGTGTATCTGTGAAGAGTTATGTCGTGTACTAGGGTGAGTGTATGATGAGTGTTCGTGAAGTATAGTGTAGGGAATGGGTAATGGTGATGATGATGATGATGATGATGAAGGTGAAAGTGAGAAAGGGAGAAGGGGAAACCCGGTGCCGGTACGTAGCCTACTCCTGCCGAATAGCACCATGGAGGCCGCCAGGCATAACGTCCTCATCCGACGGACGAATCACTATCAACAGTGACATATACTTCCCTTCATATGCACTGCGGAGAGATTTGGGATTTAACCCAGGCATATTGGTGCACAATTTAGTGATAAGAATAGTTACGTGAAAATCTACGTTGGCAGCCCCCGTCAGAGAACTGTGGTGTTTAGAGGAACCTTTCTTAAACATCTTCAACCAACAATGAATTGGATTTCTGTCCTTAGTGCGAGTTTAAGAAGCTTTGAATGAAGAAATTCGCGTTTGAACTGATCGCCCAGCCACGTGAATATTGTATTCTGCATAAAGTAAATACAGATAATTGAATTTGAAATATAGGGAATAATAAAACGCTATGAGAAATTCGTTTATATGTGTTCTTAAGTTTAGTGGAGTGGTATTGTTTTAAAATTTATAATATAATATAATAATAATAATAATAATAATAATAATAATAATAATAATAATAATTTATTTAACCTGGCAGAGTTAAGGCCATACGGCCTTCTCTAACACTCAACCAGGAGTAAAAACTGCGTTATAGAAACACTACAAATTTACAAAGTACACACAAAACTGAATAAGATAATAATAATAAAATGTAAACAACATGTAAGAAGAAATCAGACATAATATATAACATACAGAAAGAAAGAAAAAAGCATAATAAAATGTGAACAGCAGGTCAAAAATAAATGAGGTAGGTACTTAATAATTTAAAATAGAATTTGCGACTGTAGGTAATAATCCCATATCGCTGCGAGAATAAACTTTGATTTAGTACGAAATGGTAGTACTGTAGTTAGTTTAATCGTCTCTAAATTAAGGATAATCGACCGGACTTGGGTCACGAAACATCCGACATGAGTAGCACAAAAAATCTGAACTCTTCACTATGTGAAGACTGTTGTGCACCACTCAATGACAATGACCTTGATTTAATTTTTTAAATTAAATTAAATTATTGTTTATTTAACGACGCTCGCAAGTGCCGAGGTTGTACCATCGTCGCCGGTGTGCCGGAATTTTTTCCCGCAGGAATTCTTTTACATGCAAGTAATTCTACTGACATGAGCCTGTCGCTTTTAAGCACACTTAAATACCATCGACCTGGGCCGGGATCGAACCCGCAACCTCGAGCACAGAAAGTCAGCGCTATAGCAACTGCGCTACCGAGGTCGACTTAAATTTTTTAACTTTTTAAAGTTATGTGGTAATGAGTATTGAGAATTTTTTTGTTATCTCTAATCATTTATAGTTGTTTAATTCTATAACATAATCTTACGTTTGTCACTTTTGCTTATGAACATGTTTCTTTGTTCCATTAAATAAGTGGCGTTATTACCGTCACTGCAGGTAATAGCGTCAGTATGCGTCGTACTTATGTTTATTTATATTGTTGTAAAACCTTATCACAATTAAAACTTTTGAAATGCACATTCCATAAGAAAGGCTCCAAATGATTAATATCTAAAAGATTAATATTATTGTCCGTATTTCTAATCAGTTGTAACCAGGGTTGCCAGATGTCCCGATTTGGCGGTACATGTCCCGATTTTCATGTAAAAATCCCGAGTCCCACTTCGATTCGAGGCGGGGCAAAAAAAAGTCCCCCTATAAAACTAAAATCACTTGTATAATTACCTATTTAACTATTTTCTTCGAGGCCTAAATAATTACATTACATTTAAATTAATTTTCTTAACAATATAGGTTCGTACATTGGAAAAAAAAATATTTTGCTAAATGTAAGGTTTGTTACAGCGAATTCAGTGATGAATATGATATTTCTAAACATTTAAAAACAGGCGTTGAGAAAGGCATGGCACAGAGAATAAAAAAAGCTTGTTGAAAATGCTGAAGTCCAGTGACAATTATGTATAGAAACTCTGAAAATGTATACCGTATGTTAAATGATGGGTTTGGAGCAGTAATATGCAACGTCACAGAAAAAAAATATGAATTTAGGTATCAATAAATTTTATGTTATACTACGTGAGTGAATTAAACATTGAAGTTTAAATACTGTATTTTGTCACATGTGCTGCATCTTTTGGAATTTGAGCTTTACAATTAATAATAAACAGCTGCGGAAATCTAAGGAGTCAGAGCTATTATTAAGTCATTAAGTTAATAATTTGCCATAATTATTCCCACAAGTCCTTCGGAAAGACGGCAGAGGAACGTGATATAACTTACAGCCAGATAAATATTGTTTTGTACTTGGAAACCTGTACCTACGATACTTTTTATTAAATTTCAATTTTGAAATTCGTATTAGTTTCTTCAACTGCATATAAAGGAATAATCTTTTATTCATTGTTTTGGTACAGTCATGAAACTGTCAACTATACCAGTCACTTTTTCTTTAAGACAAAACGTAAGTACTGTGTGATGGAAAAAGGATGTCCCCCCTCGCTAGATCTAAAATCTGACAACCCTGGTTGTAACCCATTTTTTTGAATTGATGGTGTTAATACCTTCACTTACACTAAATGTGACAAATGTTGAAGTAAGTTAGTGTTAAAAAGAAACTGTTAGTTATTTTAATGAACATTTTATTAACGTTAAGTTTGGTTACATTCGTTCTTTTCTGTTACGTCTTGTTTTCTCTTATATATCTGCGATGATTGAGGATGTGGTTACTACATTGTTAATGGAATCCTGAACTGATGAGAAAATAAATGGGAGGTTCTTTACTGCGTCTTTAAATTTCTTGAAACAAGCTAACTCATTCAGACGACTCTGAATTCCGATTGCAAAACTACAGTACTTGAGCGGATAGATAGAAGCAGGCACGGTCTAGTGTACAAACAGTCGATATGAATCGATTACATTGCCGGCACACCTGTTACATGGGTTCCTAATTGGCCTGCAATGAGGAGTCAGGGACTGCCCATACCCTTCCCTGATTTATATTAATTACTGAAAGCTATTGTGGAACAAGCGCCTATGTCGCTCTTTCGGCTTGAAATATATGTCCTGCATTTCTTTGTTTCTTTCGGTTATCTAGCTCTTTCTGACTGTATTAAATACAGTATTTGCGTTTAGAGTAAATAGATTAGATATGTTATTCTAAAGGATGTACGAGTACAAATCAGATATCATACAAGACTGTCAATGCATAGCTTAAGACATATAGAATGTACATACAGAGTTATATGGCATTAACACTGATAGTCATTGTCCAGTAATGATCGGAAAATCACAGTTAAGCTTTCAGCGCTAACCATTTCAAACTTTCAATTGCTTCTCCTGCGAAATGTATTCCAAATGACATCCATCATTCTTGCAGTGGACTCTTCATATGGAAAAAATATGACTAAAAATGTGCAGTCGTATGTCGTGCGCCTGTTCAAATCCTGCCTGTTAATTTATTGATAGGTACAAGACTAAAATATTTCATTTCTTCACACTTCAACAATTTATCTCTGCTCGGTGGCGCCTTACCAATACCAGCCCTGAAAACCTGCATATGTGACTGCACCCTCCACAGTAAAACTCTCATATTCACCTCACCATCTTGCACTCTTGGAATGGCTGGAATTTCCTTCTGTTATGGTTTCCCTCAGATCTTCCACCATGATCACACCTCGAAATACGTCCGCCAATGTCCTACCAGTAACACGGACATAATTTTCATGCACAGGTTTGTTTTGCAGCAAAAATAAACAGGTGTACTGAAACTTTTCACCCACTCTGTACATATTCATCTCCAGCCCTCATATCCCTATTCCAATGATGACCAACTCAGCTGCTCTTACGAAGTACTGTGTGCATTCACGTACACTCTCGAGGAAAAAAGGGTAACGTTGGCATTGCAAAGCATTGGGACGATCTAGTCTCACATATTGCTCGTGTGTAGCGAAGAGTTCTCTTGCATAAAGTGCACAAGTTGGTCACCGTTGATCTTATGCTATACCACTAGGTCTGCTGGTAGTCTGCTGTACCTCGCAGATCTAGTGTGGTTCAGCCTCTGATGTAAATATATGAGTCTTCTAGAATCCACCACCACTGCTATCTGCCACTCTTTGAACAAACTGCGAGGAACATATAGCTTGCGGACAATCGATCCGCTGTCACGCAGACACAAGTGGTGCCTTATTTTTCGAGACGGAGATAATAATGAAGGAATTGTGGAGTGTTGGCGGAAATGAAAGGGAAAATCGGAAGAATTCCGAGAAAAATCCACACAACCTTGGCTTTCAAAATTGCCCATCGCCGAGATTTGAAATCGGGGACCACAGTCGCCGTAAACCAGCGTTCTGCTGATCTGAAAAGACTGATTTTCCCATGTCATTATCCCACAATTTGCACAATTTTTTTTTTCACCGCACATGAAACAGCGGAAAACTCCTATGTGATATATTTCCAAGAGACAGACGATATTGAATTTCCACTACAAAACTTTGCATGTAACATAAGCTGGCGTATAAGTCATTAGTCAATCTTCAGTCTAATTGCAGATTATACTCTAAGATTTACCTCAGACTGAGGTTCTGGCTGGTATGGACATCTATTATCAGACAGTACATCTCACTTGACGATGTGTCAGAGGAAGAACAATTGCTTGTATACATCTGAAGTTTGATTAATGTAATTTTTTTAAGTTGGTTATTTAACGACGCTGTATCAACTGCTAGGTTATTTAACGTCGATGAAATTGATGATAGCGAGATGGTATATGGCGAGATGAGGCCGAGAATTCGCCATAGATTATCTGGCATTCACCTTACGGTTGGGGAAAACCTTGGAAAAAACCCAACCAGGTAATCAGCCCAAGCGGGGATCGAACCCGTGCCCGAGCGCAACTTCAGACCGGCAGACAAGCGCTTTAACCGACTGAGTCACGCCGGTGGGTTTGATTAATGTAATATGTAGCCAATCGACGATGTATGAAATGGAGGGGGAAAGGAACTGGCCACCTTACCCTATCATCTCCTGGCCTAGTTGCCTCATAAGTGGTGCCTTGTTGGTATCACTTGTGAGGTTCAGACTTGTCTTTGGACAGTTGACTAAGCAACAACTCTAAGACTTAAAAGAGGACGATATGCCGATACTGGGATGGTGATTGAACAAGAACGGCAGAGAAAGTTAAAGTCTTCGGAGAAAGGCTGTGCTGCAGTCTATCTCACAGAATTTGCTCGAGTTCGACCTTCATTCCCTTAGGTGAGAATCCTTCAGGTGACGGAACTGCACGCAGGTCATTCTCGCTGGTTAAGCGATTATATTAATTTTACTCATAATTAGATCTTGTGTTCTCAGCTCGCCTAGAGGCTCTTATTTTCTTCTACTTTGTCTTATTATTTAGCCTCCTCTTTTATACAATCTTACAGTTCAATGCGGTGCAGGGAAAGCTGTCTTTGAACCAACGTCAGATACACAATGCCTGCCTGCGTCCCCGGCAGTGTAGTCTGCTCGGTACAGCGCCATCCAAGGTGAGGGACAAGGAACAAAACACCACCAACTACTTTAATAGAAATCCATACATAATTAAATAAAGGAATAAAAGGTAATAGAATTATAAATACACGCAATAACCCATATCCACCAAGCTTCAACAGTGCACCAGCTAAAAGTAAAATTATTTAACCTGAAACTGGAGCTTCAACACCCAATTCTATGGAATGGAAATAAAATCTCCTCCCATGCCGGGAATGAAACCATGGGCTGCGTGGTTGAGAAGCGCGTACACTATCCATAACGCCACAGCGGAGGATTCGCGGACTTTCAAGAGGAATATAAATCATTATTACTTCTCTCATATAAGTAGTGAAGTTAGGGATCACATGTCCGACATTTACGGAACGTAAAATAAATTTGTTCCTAAATACGAGAACTACAGACAAAGACAAAGTTCACTCCTAAAAAGTTCCCTGCTGGTCTACAGGGCACGGATAAGTCCAGGGCTGTAAGCCTGCGATGAATGTAGCAAAGTGCATGGAAAAATGAGATAGGAGACAGTAAGGTAATATACAGTGAAACATCTCTAACTTGGACAAGTATGGTTCAATAAAAAATTGTCCAACCTAATGGGATGTCATAGGTAGGGGAACGTAAAAATCTTTTAGCATGTAATGGAAAGGAAATTACTTTACATAATGTTAAGGAACTACAGTATTGTCACTTAGTTCATTAACAGTTTTGCGAACTCGTTTTCTTTCCCTACTGCAATTTTGTTCCCGTGCATTTGATGTTGAGATCCTATTGTTGCTAATATTTGAAACTGTTGATTTAGAAATTCCATACTCATCTGCAATTTTCCTACAACTAACACCATAACACAAACGATCAATAACTTCTTTCTTCTTTTCTGTGGGTTAATTCGACCAATTTACGCTTACTCATATTGAGGCACTATACAAATTACACAAACTTGTTCTCACAGTTAAAAATCACAACAAAGATTGATTTCTACACTGCAGACCTACTGAAATAATTTCGCATCATAAAGTTTATTGTTATGATAAATAATGTCCCTTAACTTCATACTCATACTTCATATCCTGATGGATATGTACAAGTCAATAGACATGTACAACTAGATTCATTACTTTTTGCAGACGATTTAGCTCTGGTGGCATCCTCAAAAGATGAATTACAACGTTCAATTTTTAATTTTAACAAAATTGGAGTTAAATATGATATGAAAATCAATAAAGAAAAATAATAAATTATGACCTTCTGCGGAAAATACCCTGTGCCTAGCAAAATATGTTTAAATTTCAAATATTACAAAGAGTAAATTATTTTACATATCTCGGATACACATTATCTTTTTTCGATGAAGAAAACATTTCACAGAAAATTTCTAAATACACCAAAACAACGGGAATAATTAACAACATTATGAAACCTTCCCTAGTACAAAAGCATACTAGAATTCACCTATACAAGACCTTGACGAGATCTGTACTTTGTTACGGCAGTGAGGCATGAACATTAAGGAACAAAGACGAAAGCAGAATAACGGCTAATGAAATGAAATTTATGAAATATACAGCGAGATATACGAAATGGGATCACAAACGCGATGAAGATGTAATGGAAGAATTACAACTAGAACCTGTAATTAATCACGTAAAACATTATCGGAACAACTGGATAAATCATCTACAGTACATCGCATGCGTAGAGATAGAATCCCAAAAGTCATGCTCCACTATCGTCCAAACGGGAAGAGATCTCTCGGTCGTGCAAAGAAGCGCTGGATTGAACATTCAACAGCGAGATCGTAACAGGCCATATGGCATAATACTTGAAGGGAAGAAGAAGAAGAAGAACTCTAATTTAGCCACAGTACAATTACAAAAAGAACAAAGTAGGTAATTCCAGGAAGTTCACAGTTGCTGTACTGTACAAGGAAGAACCCTTATGATCCCACTGTGCTAACGGTCCTTGCAAAACACAAGGTTTCCATGAAACTCAACCCTAAACAGATAGTAGAAATACATAACAGAACAAGAGAATCGTCCAAGATAGAACAATTAGGGGTTCTAGCTTCCAGGATCGAGGAGTGTCCAACATAGAGGATATATTGGACATGTAAAAGCATAGAAATTTGTCCGGTTCCAAGAAAATGTGTCCAATGTATTGAGGTGTCTAACATACAGAGGTTTCACTGTTCTATAATTTAGGCGGCGGATTTCAGACGGTCCTCAAATAAGAAGAAAACGAAAATATTGTTAGAGATCTAGATGATATGAAAGTGAGTTAAGGTCTTATTTTTCTTTTTTCATATCTGCATATAGAGATGCAGGCCTATTTTTCTGTTTCGATATGACTCCTTTGCCTGTAATTATCTAATTTCTACAGCTTGTCAATATTCGTTTTTAAATTACGTTATTTCCTGTATTATTCATGTATTTGTTTACATAACATATTCAGTGGCACCAACATTAAGAAAACATTGGGTGGGCTCAAACACTTGAAATATAAGTTAAAATAAATAAATCTCATAAAGAATAATGATGATAATAACAAGACTAATTATTGGGCGGGCTCGCATCCCACGGGTCCATAGTTGGCGCCACTGAACACATTTGACGTTTATTTCATTTAGGACATTGCTGTAGTAATCTGTAGAACTGGATCCTGTTATGTGAGAATTAAAGTTTCAGTGTTTATTTTTCTACATATAATTATATAATTATGTATATTATGTAATAATAAGTTATTATGAATCTTTAATCAAATAATTTTAATTCTAAGAAGGATGTTAACTGTAAAATAATCTCAAAAATTGCGTGCTGTTATTTAAGTGAAAGACTATCAGACTTTCGCCTGTTGCAGTCCTAAAAAGCTTCTCAGTTGGCTTATGGTTTATTACTAAAGTGAGAGGCATTCTATCTAGGGTTTAAGCTAGAAAATAAATAATTGTTGCAAAAATTCACAAATGAAAAATTATATTTTGCAAATTGCGAAATGCTTGTGCAATATTATAAATAATTGTGCAGAAAGATAAAATTAATAAAGTATGCAAAAACAAAAAGTTATGTAATTTGTTTCTTTGCAGTTTTATTACTTTCAATGCATCTTATCACACTCTAGATATAGTTATGTAAGTAAATCATTAGATCTAGGTATGTTTAGAATCAATTACTGCTGAATTTATATTAATAATTAAAGTACATTATTTTATGGACACTCTAAACATTAAATTTCTTTACTAGTAGGACCTTCAAGATTTATTGTTAGAAGAGTGCTAACTCTTTTTACTGAAAGGCGGTTTCTAATTCCAGTTTTTACAAGGTTCATGCAACTAAATCCTCGCTCACAATTTACAGTATGCGATGGAATTATATAAATCAATAAGAAGAAATTGTTCATTTAACTTACATGAATTGTACAAACTCTTTGAAATCAATTCCCGAACATCTATTGCTCAATACCTTTTTGAACATGTCCATGCCATTAGCATTTCGTTTAAATTCAGATTAGTCCAATCACATCTCTGATTTCATTTTCTCCATTACCATCTTCGTTTCTGAAGTCCAATGTGGTTGTCGCATTTCTGCACATTTACATTCAAATTTTGTTGCATTTTTAGAAGTCGAGTAGCGAAATGCGACAAATGCGGCTGTGGCTTAAACCCTGATTATATCTCCAACAGATCTAAAAACAGTTATTCGACAAATTATCTTGAAATGAGATGTTCTGGTAGCTCATTTAGTAACACAGTTGGCTATGGACTGAAAGGTTCCATGTTCAGTCCTGTGTGCTAGCGAAGTTCTTGTCAAAATTTTCGGAACAGACCAACGGTCCACTCAGTCACGTGTGAAATTGGTATCATGTCTTTCCCGGGAGTAAAAGGCGACCGGAGCGTGATACCGACTACACCACCTCATTCTATGGTCCGTCCCAGGAATCTGTGGAGTAAAAAGACGAAAAAAGACCTCTGCGCAAGTGGTTTGTGGGAGGGCTAGGACCAATGATTGTTCTGGGGGGAGGTGTTGGTTGAACGAAGAGAGCAATCGCTTGCAGGAGGAAATAATTTATATTTGAACTTTACCACGAGCATCTTACCCCTTAGCGAAATCGACCTGATGCTGCCCGCAATACACTCCGGTACAGAGTGACTCCGCCCCCATATGCGCGAAGTTACTCCACAGATCCCTGGGACGGACCATAGTGTCGTAGTAATGGAAACATGAAACTCTACCTCCATGCTGCACATGCTCCTTTATGATAAATAAAGGAGATACTTTTATGTTCTTTCTTTTACTTTGAAATGTATCGAGTTTCTGTGTCATTCTTCTCATGCATAATATTGCTTCTGATTGTCTCATCGCTTTAAATGCTGAAAATGTATTCTACAGAGGACTGAAGTAAGTAAATATCCGTCTATTAAGGGGTAATTTTCAAGGTTAGATAATGGTAGGTCTATATAAAATTCACGATTCTTTCGTATCTAATCTTAAGGCTCCTTCAGGGTGACTATATTATGACTCGCGTTCGAAAAATATCATCTTATTGTTATATTATATTCACGAAAAGCAGCTTTTTCAGGGCTCAGGTTGATTCGTAAATAACATTTATGTCTGTTAAGTTGTCATTTCCAACATAACGAGTTTAAGTTTACTAACTGCTATTTGTAAGATTTTAAATATTATTTACTTGTTTAAAATGCGTCTAGGTAATAAATATACGACAAACATCTTTATTTATAGAAAGGTGTGGCTAAAACGATGTCGAAGTCGTAGCATTCTTCCCAGAGATTTATGTATTCTGGGAAAGTGCCTTGGGTCAAAATCTTAAATATGTTATTCACATGCAACTGTTTAGGAATTAGTTTGCCTGGGGCTATCGGATGTTTAAATGGTCGTTGATCTCATGTGTTGTAGATGCAAAACAAAGGCCGAATGTGTAGTATGAATAATATACATTTTTCCCATGAAATATCAATTGCGAATGTAGGTATCGAGTTCAACTTTGAAATTTTTTGCTGCCATATTATGATACACTATAAATAACTAAAGGCAAACGAAAAGGTAATTTTTTCCGAGTCCAGTTTCCTTCCTTTTTCTCGTCAACTTAAGTTTTATTTCAATCCCATCAGTTCCTTTCATCTCATTCTTGCATCACTTCCGTAGACTCAGTGGAATTTTAGTGAACATAATGACTGTGGGACTGGTTTTCTCCGATATTACAATTTTTCCTGTCACTCATTATTGCTATGATCGATTTCATTCATTCATTCATTCATTCATTCATTCATTCATTATCTTCCATAGATCTTACATGAGCAATGAATGTCATCGACTCGTGAACATTATCGTGATTGAAGTAGCTCGATATATAGTTAGTATACGTTTATCTTTAGTATATAGGGTATAGGCAAAAATTGGAAGAACATTTAACGTTGAATAACGTCAACGTCTATCTACGAGTTTACAGAAAAATCAAAATGTTAACGTTGCTAAATGGCAATCAATAACTTACCTGTGAAAGGTAACACGAATCTATACTTAAATCCCATAAATTAAAGTGTAAATAAAGAGCTTTTCATTGCTGTAATTTATTTTATTCCACAATTGAATGAATGAATGAATGAATGAATGAATGAATGAATGAATGAATATATTTGTCTTTAAGCAATATACCTTTTGGTGAGGCGGCACTTCACATTATTAGTATACAGTGCCGTCTCCCCGTTTTACAACACCTCTCGTACAAGCCTTTTAGGACATTACTTATTTTTAATTTATTATTGCCATTCTTCCTCTAGTCTTTGCTTGTCTGTCATCAATTCTTCCACTACTTTACTCTTAACCCACTATTATACCAAAGATACTATACTTCTAATTCTTGACCCCCCGTCCTGTATGACACATTTCCCCTCACTTCACTTCTCTATTTGCACTTTTCACTGCTAACTTTCCCACATTGCTACTTTATTTAGGTATTAGTTTTCTTTTCTCACGATTTATGTCCCCTTCACACCATTTCCTTAAGTCATACTGTTTTTTCACCTTGTTTTCCCCTCTTCCTTCATCACTGCTTCCTGAACTATCTCCTACTTGCGATACTCTACTTCTCGTCGGCCTCGATTTAGATCTTAGTTCCTTCACCCGCTTCGGAATTGCTCCCATCGGATGTCCACTATTTCCATTCGCTTGCACTGAGTCTTGTTCTGCTGTGCTTTCTGAATACCAGTTCGCGTCACTCCTGTTTCTTCTTCAGATGACGTCACTGCCTGCTTTCCGGAAATTTTCGTTGAGTTTAACACGTCTCGCGTACACTCGCCACACTTGTGTCACCAACCTCGCCTTTAGATACGATATTCTTGATTTTTTTCTCTCAAAAATTTTCTGTTAGTTTCCTTTTCTTCTGAGCCTACAATTGGTTCCTTTAACGTTACTAGACACTCCTCTGCACTAAAAACCAAATTTTTCATTCCACAATTAATATTTTACACATTGTCATAATTACTGAAAACTATCTTCAGTCGCTTGCCAAACCCGAAGTACAAGAGTTGGACCTGTACATATTGCGAGTGAAACACTTAAGTAAGCATAAACTTCTCAAATTTGTATTCAGATTTTACCTAGGTTAGGTTTAAGATCGTTGGTACAATTTGTCAATAAAGCTTTTTTGTTATATTGAAGAAGATTCTTGTGTAGTCTGCTGTGACGTCATCTGCAGATAAAATATATATTATCTTGTTGGCACGAAGCAAGCGTGCCGAGTATATGCGCAATTATACGGAGATATTTAATAAAATTCAAAATATACATTAGACCTATACGTATACATTACATAATGTTATTCAACGGTAACTTGGAAACCGAGGTTCCCCTGCTTACTTTTTATACACAAAAGCCATGGCTATATATAAGCTTATAGTAGGTTATTTTACGACGCTTTATCAACATCTTAGGTTATTTAGCGTCTGAATGGGATGAAGGTGATAATGCCGGTGAAATGAGTCCGGGATCCAGCATCGAAAGTTACCCAGCATTTGCTCATATTGGGTTGAGGGAAAACCCCGGATAAAACCTCAACCAGGTAACTTGTCCTGACCGGGAACCGAACCCGGGCCACCTGGTTTCGCGGCCAGACGAGCTAACCGTATATATATAATTCTCGTTCACTTACCAATTCTTAGAGGGGAAGAGAAAGCCTGATGGCCTTATCTCTACCAGGTTAAATAAATAAATATTAATACCCTAGATCATATATGCAACAGATATGTCGGGGTTATAGGCTTTGAGGTTAACAACTTTTGTCAGGTTTACTACGCTGCCATCTAGTTGTTACATGAGGAGTCACGTCATAATACCCATTTGAATTGCATTAGCGACTGTGCTGCCATCTCGTGTTCGTTTACGGCGGACGGGTGGCGATCCTGGCGGTGTTCTCTTCAAAGTGCTGCCGATTTTAACGTAGCGAGGAGTTATCTGTTACATATATGATCTAGGCTAATACTAATAATCCTTGTGATTGTTATCTCTAACTCATCCTCAGTATATTATCGTCTGACAACTGACTTTGTCGTCCTCGGTGGTCTAGGTTTATCATACTAGTCTCTGGTTAAGGGTTTACACCTTGCCGAGGATGATGGGATTTAAAGGGTTATAAAATCCTTAGCATGGTTTCTTTCGGGAGGGAAGCAAAGCTTTAAGTTCTTAGTCTTAGATTTAGGCACGTAAAAAAAAGAGCCCAATGTCTGATAGAGGGCTGCAGATAAATTTTACCCGTCATTTCTCTCCCGCATTGAAGTTAGACATTGAATAACACCTGCAGTTAAAAATTACGATAAATAAGCTTCTACTCCTGCTTTTAATCTGCCATTTAACGATGCTGCAACTACTCGGTGTAACTGGTGATAGTGAGATGAGAGCAAAGATTCGCCATAGATCAAAACTCGAGTGAGATTTAATTGACTGTTACACGATTAGAAGAAAGTATATAAAGATTAGAAAAATTAAGTACTCTGATACAATACAATATTAATTGACTTACTGAAATTCTGTTTCACTGATGTTAACTTCACCAAAATGTTTGAACGGAGCCGCCATTTTCATTTGACTGAATATGCTGTAAACAAATGACGATCGCAAAGCATGTTTTATAGTACTGTAAAGAATTTGCAATTTGAAATATTGGCAAACAAAGAAACAAATGGTATGAAGGTGATAAAAACAGAAGAAAGTATATAAAGATTAGAAGAAATAAAGTACTCTAATACAATAAAATATTAATTGACTTAGTAAAATTCTATTTCAGTAATGTTACCTTCACCAAAATGTTTAAACGGAGCCGCCATTTTCAGTCCACTATCTATGCGGGAAAAAAAATTACGGTCGGAAAGAATGTTTTATATTCCTAGTACCGTAAAGAATTTACAGTTTGAAATGTTGGCAAACAAGAAAGAAATGCTAGGGTAGTGATAAAAACAAACAAATGCTAGGGAAGCGATAAAATTAAACAAATGCTAGGGAAGCGATAAAATTGTGCGACAAGCAGCCATGATTGGTTGAAAGACGTCTTTTCGTACCGTACCGTTTTATTGGTCACAAGTGGTATGACGTAGTAAAAGTGTAATAGTAAGTAGAAATCATAAATTCAATTTGAGTCTTCGGAATTTGAACCTAGGTCTCTGATGTGGAAAACTGATGCTCGTAATTCGGCTAACGGTGCGTTTACGTTAAAATCCAGTTATAATAACAACCTATCCTTACAATCGAAGACTATACCTTCCAAATACGGAATTGCAATGTTAGCGCATTGGCTGGTCAGATGGTAAACATCAACAAACAGCTGGGGAATAGGAAGAAGCATGAATTGGAAAACTTGGAAACCATTACAGGATGACAGAAGACTGGAGACGTATGAAATGTGTTTTCTTCTGCCCATCGAACTGTTTCGGTTTTAATTCCATCTTTTAAATAATCTTCCTCATTCTTCCCTTTAAGTTTATATCGTAAGGTCATTTTTGGGACCTTTAATTCTTCTGTTCTTGCAAAGAGTTCGTTCCAGTTTTGTGGTATGTTATATTCTGCTATTTTCTTAAAACCAGGGTGCGAATTAAGATTTCTGATGAGGGGGGGATAGAATCCTAGATAGAGAATACCACACATAAAATTAATATCATTCGATTCGGCTCAACGCTTGATTACACTGAGTTGCTTGTCTTACGTCTTGATCGTAATATAATAATAATAATAATAATAATAATAATAATAAATCCATGAGCAGGCTTAAGATAAGATGTGTAATTCATAAGTTATTGATTGTTGTCATCTTGCCGGTGATGATAACATCAATATTACTTTCTTTGCATACTTTATACTTTATAAAGTAGCCTACATATTCTCATATTAAAAGAATTATTTGTGAGAGGGATAGAAATTATCCCTGTCAGGGATGTTAATATGAATTTATGAGATGGGGATAACTTTCCAACAGGGGGGAAATCCCCCCATCCCCTCCATTAATTCTCACCTTCTTAATACATATTTAATTCATTTCTAAGATATTGTGAATTTTATTAGTAACAACAATGTAATTTATTCGTCACAACAATAATTCCTTTCTACAATTCGCCTTAAACGCTCTCGGCAACAATTGGATCTTCACTCAACACAGTATTCGTTATAGCACTCCACCGACGACAATGACAGTTTACTTGGATTATTACGCACAACAATGAACTGTTAATCTTAACTAATATTTACAAAGCACTATTTACAAATCAGAACTACCAGTTCTCAGTTCACAGTTCTTCTATCTCAGTCACTCGAGTTCACAGTATCTCGAACCACAGACCTTCAGAGACAGTTCACTGTACTCGAACTCGGGTCCCTCCAACTGCGGTCCACTGCACTCGAACTCAGGTCCCTCCAACTGCGGTCCACTGCACTCGAACTCAGGCCTTCGGATGCTGACGCAGATGCGGACGCACACTCGAGTCGAACTCTGGCTTGCTTGCTCTGGCTTACTCACTGACGGAATAACTGAAAACTCTGTCTAGTTCGCTGGCGCCTGCTCTTTTATAGCAAAATCATAGTTGCGAGAACCTTCTACAGGTGTGTAGAGAATTATCTCAATATCTCTACATCGACAGACGTCTGGAATAGTCGAGAAGGTCGTTCCACATCCACTGAGTCAAGTGGCAGCTGCGCGCGCAGACTCGTCGCGTGACGTAATACACCCTCTCTCTTCTCTCCACCGCGCGACGTCACTCAATGTTCCGTGGAGCCTGTGCGATCTGCTTTCTTGCGGGACGCTGGTCGTGAGTTCGATTCTCACGTCGCTGTCACAATATCATACCCACCTTGGTGTAACCTTTATCTGATCTCAAGAAATTTATTTCTACTGCTTGAATAAGGCTGCAGTCTTTCTTCTACATAACTCAAGATTCACTGCCATGCTGCCATACAACAATGCGGGCACAACCGTTATCGAATAAGCATGTCTTTCTCAGTGTTTTGTTCCACACATTGTTTAATATCTACGACCAGTGTTGCCAAGTCAGCGGTTTTGTAGCTAAATCTGGTGTTTTCAGGACTATGGTCAGCTATAGAATTTTACCGTCAGCGGCTAGTTATTTATTTGACGTTTTTTGATGATTCCAGCAGAAGGAGACGATATTTTTAAGTTTTTTTCCTGTAAAGGTATAAAAGGTAAAAGGTAAAGGTGTCCCCGTAACATGCCATGAAGGCACTTGGGGGGGCATGGAGGTAGAGCCCCATGCTTTCCATGACCTCGGCACTAGAATGAGGTGGTGTGGTCGGCACCACACTCTGACCGCCTTTTACTCCCGGGAAAGACCTGGTACTCAATTAATTAATCATAAATCAGAGTTCAATATGGTATTATCACAATTTTTCATTATCCATTTCCTGCCTCATCCATTGTTGTTGTACAAAATAATAAGGTATGCCGCATTTTATTAAACTCTTAGTCTAATCATGTATGCATTGTTTCTGTAAATGAATTGATATATTTAATCATAAAGAGTAGATAATGAACTGAATTATTATTATAGTGTGATATATTATTTAATTTATCATCCCGCATTATAGTTTATGTAACACAGAGATACTTAAAACTTAAAACCAGACTCATTGTTGGCAGGCACGTCTCCAGCTCAGTGTGAAATCAGATTACGAACCGACTGGTGTGATTGTGAATGTGATAGTTTCCGAAGTGTCCAGTATATTCTTGAGCTACTTCATTCAATTTTGAAGAAATATGCCGCGTATAACTCTATACGTTCTAAAGTTTAGATATGTGTGAAAAAAACACGCGTTGAAAGATTAGGTGGAAGAAGTTACCGGTGGTAGTTGGAAAGCTCGGTGTAAATGGTGTAAGGTGATACTGTATATTGAATGCAAAATATTCAGGTTTAATTATCTATACGGTTTTGCATAGAACATAGAGCCTACAAAGTGATACACACTTTCCATAATTTAATGTACATTTTTATAAAATTCTCCAGTTCCTAAAACTGTATAATTTGTATTTCAAATTTGGAAGTGATGTGTTAAGAAAAATCTGGAGTTTTTCAACTACAGTTCAGCGTTTTTTTTAAGCTTGTGCAGCGGTAAATGAAATTCTGAGTTGGCAACACTGTCTACGACTATGTAATTTAAGTTCCATATTCTTGTCACTATTCGTCGCGTCTGTGTCTCAAACGCTAGCACGCTAGTCTTTCATTCCGGCGGCTTGGGTTTGATTCCCAATTAGGTTATGATGGAATTTGTAGTAGATAAAGCAAATGTGGCACTCCCGTTTCACTCTTATCATTCTACCTTCCCTCATCTCATCTTTCGTCTGCAGTAGTTAAAAATTCACTGACTTAAAGCGTAACGAGTTTCCGATGCTAACATAGGAAAGGCTTGGAGCTCCTACCCTTTGGGCTTATCGTCTGCGGATGGGACCTGATTGTCAGGGACTAAGGCAGGATAGCACAACTGTCAGCGTCGGATTCACGATTGCCGCCCAGGCCACCTCTTGGTCTTGGACAATAGTTGCACATGTAGGGCGTGCAATGGGTCAAAGACTGCCTAAGTGTAAGCACTCATCCCTGGCCCAATCCTCGGAAAGCCAAGTCAAGTCAAAGCTCGCCCAGAAACTATTTTTTTTTTCAAAGAGTATCTAGCAATGATAGCGTTTATTGGTAAACTTCTTCTTCTTCTTCATCATCATCATCATCATCATTATTCACCGATTAGGTCATATGACCTGTTTCTACTTTCAGCCCATCGCTTCTTGGGTCTGCCTACATCTCGCCTTTGGTTTGTATTGCATTATTTCATTATATCTTTCTTTATTCGCTCTATGTTATCTTTACAATTTTGTGTATATGTTTATATTTTGTCTGTTATTGCAAATATCTCAAGATATTATCTAATTTATGTGTTTTGAATTATTCTGTCTTCCTTTGTACAACCTTTAACAGAATGAAACATTTTCATTTCTACTGCTGTTATATTACTTAGATCTTTTTTTTTATACAGGATTCAGAACCGTAGACTAAAACTGGTATTGATAATGTTTTACTGGGTTGTTTCCGATCTCTGATAACGAATTTGAATGACGTCAGGAGTCACACGACAGCTGAACTGTGACGCGAGGTGACAGATCAATAGTGAGTGATGTCAGTCAGCGTACACGGCGACTCACAGCAGAAATTCGGAAAGAGTTGTTATGTACTCCTCCCAAAAAGGCTCGATTTTCTTGGGCATTGTTACTGTGATACACCGTGCACTCTGATTATGAAATCACTCACTACTGGTCTGTCACCTCGCGCCACGGTTCAGCTGTCGGTGTGTTTCCTGACGCACATGTCATTCAAATTCGTTATCAGAGATCGGAAACAACCCTGTATAGAATTTTAATTATGTCTCTTTTGTTGCTTTGTTATTTACTTGTCGTTTTATCGTTCCACATATTCCTTGAAATTTTGGTATCTTATCCATTATATCTCTGTCATAATCAAATGAGATATCACATTCTAGATAATTAAAATGCCTTACTTTTTTGATGATGATTATGTTTTCTATTTCTGTTCTGAATCTAATTTGTTGTTTGCCTTGGAATGCCATAACCTTCAACGGCTATTTTAATATTGTGTTGTTCACATATTTTATGTGATTTAAAAATATTCCTTTGCAGTTAGTCTTCGTCTTGGTAAATTTACGAATTATTAAAGAAAACACAAAACCACGTATATGGTGTCTAGGCATGCGGAAATCGAAATAGCTGACATAACCCGCTGTTGACCTAAACGCGGTCTGTGGAGCAGCTACGGAACCTATCATTACCTGGCCACAATATTTCAAAACTGCCACATTCGAGAACACGACGCTGGGAGGTGTGGAAGGGAAGTGCTGTACAGGATACTGACTGAAGGTTAACACTTTGCGCCATTTTGCAATCAGCTGCTTAGCAAACGGTCTTTTTTTAGTGGCTTGGCCGCGAAAGTGATTGAGAAAATAGGTTATGTTACAACAAACTCGGATAAGGATCGCAAGGGCAGTATAGATAAAATATTGTAGGTGGTCTAACGTTTCGGACACCACCGGTTGTCCTTGCCTCTAGGGTTCGTAGATTTTATTCGTCACTACATAGATTTTTTTATGATATGACTAGAATTAAGGCAATATAATTCCCAACTTGGAGTTCATAGATGTGATTCTGTTCTTGTTTGAGGTCATTACCCGTAGATTTGGTTTGTAATGCTATCTTATAAGTTCTCAGCTGTGACTCGTGTGGTAGCCTGTCCGGTTACTAATCCACAGCACGCCAGTTCATTTATTGGCAGGATTGTGTAGATTTATCTCCCTTCATATAAACTGGGCGTGTCTCTGTTCTTATATTTGTCGCCTTTAGTCCCTGGCGTGAGCTGAACGTCATATGAATAGAAAGCTCCGATACTTGATGTTATCATATATCAACTTCTCACATGAAAGGGGAAGTAGTGAGTAATAGACTCAGTTCCTGATGAAAACAATAGTTACGGCAATACTAGTGTTGATACGAGCATATTGTGACTACAGAATATACTATATTTAATTCCTTTATTCGGAAGATTTTTTTTGTTGGCTATTTAGCGACGCTGTATCAACTACTCAGTTATTTAACGTCGATGGAATTGGTGATAGTGAGATGGTCATTACTGTTATGGAGGCCATACGGGGCCATACATTGCATGGGAACCTGCAATTCTTTTAATTAATCGTGTGGGGAAAAGAAAATTTTATCTGTACGGAGCCGTACGGCATATGGGCACCTAAGTTTTGTTTGTACACGATCTGTACAGATCTTAGATCATCTCTTGCTGTCCCTAATGTATTTTGTTTAATGTTCATAAACAAAAATTTTCCACCTCTACAGCACTGGAATCCAGATTATATAGGGTGCGTCAGAAAGAACGGATGGATTTCACATGGCAAGAAAATTGTAAGGATTCATCAAATCAAAAAAATTATTGTTATCAACACATTCACCAATACCTGCAGTTTATTTTATGGAATACAACATCAGCCAGATGATGTCCTTAGCTTTCAATACAGGCTTCGAGGCGTTTTCTGAAGTTCGCCATCACTTTCACAGTCATAGCTGGTGGGATTGCCGCGATTTCTTCACGAATTGCCGTCTTTAGTTCGTCCAGTGTATGTGATCGATGTTTACAAACTTACGCCTTCAAATGGTCCCAAAGAAAGAAGTCGCAGGGCGCGAGATTTTACCGTAGCCTCGGACAATCTCAGTGCGATAGCATGTTTGCGGGCTGATCTTTGAGGTAGCTGGAAAACCTAGTGTCTCTCTCCACATTTGCAGGTGATTTCTTCTTTAATGTTGAACTTGTGTTACGAAATGAAGCCACATCCATGAGTCCTGAGTGGCGATCACAGACTCTTCATTTTTCAAAAATGTCTCTACGATGAAAGCACGTTGTACGCCAGACCAACACCATGTTCGCAATTGAAACTGCATTCTCTGGCTGACCCAACAGTCGTGGTCCCCCTCACTCTATCCCTCCCCTCGCTGCGTATCGATAGTTTGAAATCCATCCGTTCTTTCTGACGCACCTTTATTATAAAATAACGGTTTAAAAAGAAGTGCTGCAAATACATACTCCAAGATTCATCGAGACAAGTGTGCATCTACGGTGGTGCTACATGGTGTATTCTTTAACTCAAACTTGTACAATTAAAATGTAAAGCAATACAATTTCTTTACTTCTTCTTTAATACTAAAAAAATCATTACATGACAGTCGGAGAGATAGAGAGAGGAGAGTAAAATATATTTCAAGGGAGAAAACAAGGGGTGGGGCGTATGGCCAAGAGAAAAATTATCATGACAGCACTGGAGATGATATTTGGCTAGATAAGACCGAGGATTCGCCATAGATTACCTGAAATTCGCCTTGCGGTTGGGGAAAACTTCGGAAGAAACCAAACCAGGTAATTAGCCCAAGAGGGAATCTAACCCACGTCCGAGCGCAACTCCGGACCGGGAGACAACTGCCTCAGCCGACTGAGCTACGACGGTGATTATATTCGGGAGTAAAAGCAAGTTAATGATACGTACAATTTGGAGGAGGTAAGATTGCAAGCTTATACAAATACACCTGCCATTGATTCGAGTGGAAGATTTAGTAAGCACCAATGTGATAAATGATGTGCCTACTATACGTTCATAAAACGCTTCTTAAACCATTCACTGTTATACTGCAATGATTTAAAGCTATATTTTTATTCCTTAAAACATAATATTTTCTTTATTTCTTCGTCTGTTTTACCTCTTGTTAACAATGCTGTACGTTCCTCGCCGTAGTGAAGAATGAGGTCTAGTTCGCGCCTTGTTTTTTAAATCATGGCTTATTTAACGACGCTCGCAACTGCAGAGGTTAGGCCTATATCAGCGTCGCCGATGTGCCGGAAATTTGTCCCGCGGGAGTTCTTTTACTTGCCAGTAAATCTACGGATACGAGCTTTTCGCATTTAAACATACTTAAATACCATCGACCTGAGCTGGGATTGAACCCGCAACCTCAAGGATAGAAGGCCAGTTTACGCCTTCATGGGGGAGAAATTTTCTAATGAAATTTTGGCCAATGTATGAAACCGGTGCCTACTCAGCATCGTAATGAATTTGAGAATCCCGTTTCACTAACCTGCAATAAGGGGAGACCATCATGCTAACCACACGATACCTCCGTACTGATTGGATGATCATTCACCTCTGCTGAAGCATGTGAACGTAAGGTCAGCAGTCGGCAAGTCAACCTTGGCCCTCTGTGGGCTGTCGCGCCCAGGACTATAATTTTAATACTTAAGTACAATCCAGTGTGGTGTACGGCCAGGTGTATCTTTGGACTGACACTGAAGACAAGCTTCACATTGTGGACCTCCCTGGTCTTGTGACCAGCACCGCATAGGGCCATCGTTGAGACAACACAGAACAACACATGATAAGAGACAAATGTTTAATCCCGAAAACGGAAAATAAATCTATTCCATTTTTCCCACTGGGAAATCGAACCACGGATCACTGGGATGGAAAACATGTAGGCCTTTGCTATCTACAGAGTCAAGGCTGCGGACCAAAAACTTATTTGTGAAATGAAATATCTTTATGTGTACAAAAAACATACTTGAAGACTTAGCAAGTTATGACCAAATTACCTCTTTACTGCAAAGTAGGCCTACTCTAAAGAAAAGTGCTGTCTGATGACGTCATGGTCATCGCTGTGTTACTTTTTATACTCTCTCTCTCAGCTAACAAAAAACTTGCAGTCTTTTTTACTCCAAACTGAAGTTCCCTTAAATTTGTTGAGTTTACAAATGGAGGGAAGAAAAAGAGACCAATATTTATCTTGTGGCGGTTCTATTTCATTTGAATATTGAAACTACTTTACAAATTTACAAATTTTCCCAGGAATCTGTGGAGTAACTTCCCGCATATGGAGGCGGAGTATATCTGTGGCGAAATGTATTGCGGGCAGCATCAGCTCGAGGGCGCTAAGGGGTAAGATGCTTGTGGTAGACGGTAAACTAGAGTTCAGACAAAAATTATCCAATCCCTGCAAGCGATTGCTAGCTTCGTTCAACCAACACTTCCCCCCCCCCCAGAGCGATCATTGGCTCTAGCCCTCCCACATACCACTTGCGCAGAGGTTTTATTTCGTGTTTCTACTCTAGAGATTTCTGGGACGGAGCATAGGTACTGTTACTGCTATTGTTCGTGTACTGCTGTAAATTATTGCTCCTTTTTGTATTTTTATAACTATTATAATATATGCTGCTGCTGCTGCTACTACTACTACTACTACTACTACTACTACTACTACTACTACTACTAGTGCTACTGCTACTGCTACTGCTACTGCTACTGCTACTGCTACTAAGTTAATATAATAAAAGTAAATAAATAAATCCTCTACTTGCGAATATCTATAGTAAGAAGGTAACCTCAGCATGGTGGTGTAGTCAGCACCACGCTCCGCCTTCTTTTACTCCGGAAAGGACCCTGTAGGCGCACTCAATTTGACAGGATACTGAATGGACTCTGTGACCGTTCTGGACTGTAGTCGGGACTTCCATTCCGTAGCCAGTTCCTCTACCAACTGAACTACACTGCCACCTGAATATCTAGAGTATGTTCAAAATAATGACAAAAGAGAAGATAGAACGGGCCAAAGAACCCGAATTTTGGCATAGATGATGAATACGAAGAAATAATAGCGGATATCAATATTCGAATAGGCTACTGAACTCAACATCTTTATCTTTTCACTTGTTGCCCCTGATCAAAGTTGTATTTTCATGATCAAGCAATACGATCTAGAGGAATGATTGTTTTGAAGCTGCTCTGAATTCTGTATTAAAAGAGCGAAAATATTGTGCAAGTTTGTATCATAACAAACAGAAGAGAAAGTGCCTAAATTTCATACGAGTGAAGTCAAACACGACAGACCGAACGATCTGAATAGCGTGACTTGCAGACATGTGTTGGAACGCAGTCCTGTATTTGTGATGAATTGGTTTCTGGAACAGAGTTTTCAACGCTGTCTGAATAACGTTCACAATTCTAACACAGTTAATTGAACTTATCAAAATGATTTATACGAAAACAGTAAAGTAAACGTAAAATTCTAACATACAACGTGACCAGTACAAGGGGATAGTCTTAACCTTGACACAGAATATAGGGTCAGACATGTGACATGACCCATACGAGTGGACCATTTAAGACCCTTGCCAAATATAGATAAATGAGTTAGAGTTATAAGGTTCCATCAGGGGAGAGTGTAAAGAATAGGCACTAAATGGAGAGTGATAAGATTTGTCCTACTTGTTGAAGTAACCTGGTGAATTTTAGGTAGAATGGTGGGATGTATGAGTAGACTTAGAACCATTCTCGAAATCAGTAAGAGAGGAAAAGTAAAATATTTCACTACTCGAAATGGAAGTCTCGTGGAACTTGCTTCGCAGTGAATCGCTACATCGAGTGGACAATATACGTTAAGTTATATTATTAACAAAGTGTCGGCCATGACGTACTTGGATACAAAGGCGGATCCGCAATCATCGTAAGCCAAATGAGCTATCAAGGCGGCATTGACGCCTTTAGTTGTACGTGTCATAACTTCATGATATGTCCACATAAAATGTGTTACTGTGACTATTACACTCTTACTACGTCATACTACTTTTGACCAATAAAACGGTACGAAAGGACGTATTTCAACCAATCATGGCTGCTTATCGCACAATTTTATCGCGTCCCTAGCATTTGTTTAATTTTATCGCGTCCCTAGCATTTGTTTCTTTGTTTGCCAACATTTGAAACTGCGCTGGTCTGGACGTCAAAAATATATATAAAATTACAAACCACTCCAGTCGATGCACAGCAGTTTCAAATATGACTCGCATTGGCATTCAAGAACAAGAATTAATAAAAATCACTGATCATACCTATGCATCTTCTGAAATCCGATTTACAAATAAATGAAGAGCACCATTCGGAAATCCTGAATTAGTTGAATACACCATGTAGGCCTAAATCAACGAGTTCCACTTCTATTATGCACACGTCCAATATAACATCAATTGAACCACCAACCACATTCAAATTTGAAAATTGTGCATTCAATAATTATTCCTTTTAAAATTATTCATGTTTATTTTTTATGTCATCGTCGTTAATTAAAACTTTTCTAACACTTGTGTATATTAGTTAGGTTATGTTATAGCTTCTGCTCTGAGAGGATAAAAAGAATTCCTGCTATATGATATTATGGATAGTCACGTATCAGAGATTGTTTAATATTAAGATTTATTGAATAGTAATCATTAGTGTCTGTATAAAGACACTACTGCCATCTAGCATGCATCTAGCGTAATATTTGTAATGTTGAGATGGTACAATAATACATTTGAAGACAGTTGTATTTTCGTAAGTTAATTAATATTTTATTGTATTGGAGTACTTCGTTACTTCTAATCTTTATATACTTTCTTCTAATCGTGTAATAGTCAATTAAATCCCACTCGAGTTTTGATTTTCTCTAGATAAATCAAAACGTCTAGTGAGATTACTGTTGATAAAATCTAGATATTACTTTAGTACAAAAGCAGTATAATAATAATAATAATAATAATAATAATAATTATTATTATTATTATTATTATTATTATTATTATTATTTATTTACTTATATTTAATGTGCTGTACAACAGCCAGTGGCCAATTACAGTTCAGCACAAAGAATATAACAAAAGCATCAGAAATGATATAAATTGCAATAAAAGTACAATGAAGTAATTAAAATAATGGCAATGAAATAAAATGCTAATAACAAATGAAATAATGGAATCATATAAATGAAGAATGAATATTACAAAGATATGCAAGATGACAAGAATATTATAATACAACGACAATAGATATAATAATAATAATAATAATAATAATAATAATAATAATAATAATAATTTGTCGTTCGTGACAAAGTGAAAGATTTTTGTACAATAGTGATTATTTTGCACGTTCCAGAAGTTTAATCGGGCATTTCTTAACAGATTTCAGACTATTAGACTATTTGAGATATATTGTCATTGTTGTTGTTGCTGTTGTTGTTGTTCAGTCAACAGTCCGAAGACAGCCTAAATCTCAGAAGTGACACCAACAAGGCACCACTTATGAGACAACTAAGACAGAAGATAATTGGGTAGGGTGGCTAGTTCCTTTCCCCTTCCATTGCGTACATCGCTGATAATCTACACATTACACTATTCAGACTTGAGATTTATGTAAACAATTATTGTTCTTCTGACACATATCGTCAAGTGAGATACTACCTGACAATAGATGTGCATATCAGACAGAACCTCAATCAGAGGTAATTTTGTCATTTTAGACCTATTATTTATTTAACATTTCATTTAATAGTACAGTTTAAAAAAAAATGGAGCGAGTCTTGATGGGAGTCCTCCTGTATGTAGACAACTACTTTCGCACGATTGGTCACAAGTAGCGTATATATAGGCGCTCTTGTTTACTGCACATACACATTAGTTGTGTCTGGAACTTAGTAAAATTAGGCAGGTCATTTTTTTACTGGTACTGTGCAAAACTTTTTGGGAAACAATAATAGGATATTAGGTAGGCAATAATGGAGACATTAATAAATTACGACAATCCTGGAAACCAGAATTCTAGAAGACAACGTTCATCACAGCTTCCGTCTCCATAAAAAGTAAAATTAATATCGAACACCGTCTCTTTTGGTAAGAAACTGTTAATTAATTTGTGATTAAACCTTTCGCTTGTCTGTCTTCACGTTCTTCATGTTCTCTCCTGTATCATTATGATAACACAAATCGTCTGAGAAACACACAAACACACACACACACTCAGTCTTTTAACGAGATAAAATTTCAACGCTAACGGAACACATACTTCTTCAGGGCGGTAATTCTGTGAAGAAAATTCCACTCATCCGTGGTTACGTTATAGAGTAGACTCATTATGATTTGTTGATAGTGCTGCCGACAAGATCTTCAAATCTGACCATCTACGCGGTGGTCCTGTCTTATCTAATAGAGGTTGTAGGCTGCCTTCACTTTGTACTTTATGTCAACACTCCAGTCCGTAAAGTAGTAAGAAATATTTTTATAGAACAGGATTCTCCATGGCTTTTGCCCTTTTAAAGTCATCGGGTTTTATGAATCCTTGGAAACCGTCACTGCACAAAATTTCACAGAATTTGTTTCGTGATATGTGAACTATTCGAGAAATATGTTAAGTGAGTCGATTTTGGGCAATCGTAGAATTCTTTCATGCTTGGCTGATGAATTTTAACGTATTATTGCAGCATAGGCTATCGCATTTATCTTATTACTTTCTAAAAACAATTATATTTAGACAGCAATAAGGTTCTCAGGTTAGTTGTTTGTCTAGTGGGGGCGGAGAGATCAACTTTAATGTTTCGTGTTTCCCACAGACTGCAACACTGTATTTCTAATTCCTTTGTAGCAGGTCACTGGGTTATTCTTTTTCTTTAACTAAGACAAGAGATTATAAAAGAAATCAAGTAAGTATTTATACTGAATTGTTATTATTGTTTCTACAAACAGAAACGTAGGCCTTCATATAAGCATTTACATAAATTACATATTTGTACAGTGAAAATATGAATCGCTTTTGAAAAAAGTTGATTCCTACTTTACTCTTAATTTTAATAACAACGAAATGCGTACAGATGTGCAACGTTATATCAGTCAGATAGTTCTCGTACCTTGCATTTTTCAAAATTTGTCTCTGTTTTCCTTAAACTGTGTCGAAATGTAATGTTTCACAAATAGTTATCCTTGGTGGTTGATTAGTTTTCATGTTTTCAATCCACTAATCTTATTTTTGTGTTATATTCTGTTCTATTATCATTTTTAGTTTCTTCTCTTCGGTGTGTTCCCTTCATTTTCATTCCATTCCGTTCTTTCTTATCTCTTTATCTGTTTTCTTATTTTCCTCTGTTATATTCTTTTGGCTCATTCTATTACTTTTAGGCCTACAAGTATTATAGTCTTTCTTGGTCACATCATTTTGGATCAGATCTATTCTCTTCTATTGTATTCTTCTATATTTAATTTTATTCGGTTTTGTTCTACTCCTTTTTCTATTGTATTATTTTATTTTGTTGTAGTCTTAGATTCTACTGTATTCCGTTTGATTCTTCCCTTGTAATTCAATGTAATTTAATTTTATTCTGCCGTAATTAATCGAATTACATTGTTTTATGTCTCATTCCATTATGTGCCATTCCATTCTATTATACTCTGCCCCCTTTTGTTATTTTCTTTGTACAGTTGGGTTAAAAAATGGTAGTTTGAATGTAAAGTTTTAAAGTCAGGTTCACACGAGTAAACTAAATGCGTTTGAAGGCAATGCTGTGTTGTTTGTTCCGGTTGATTCTTTGATAGTGATCCATCTACAATACAGCAAGTGCTACGAGGTGGTGTAGCGTAAGGATAAAGTTTCTTATTTTGGAATCAGAGGTTGTAAGTTCGATTCCCGTTAGGATTGATTTTTTATTGTATTATTTTGTATTTTTAATACAAGTGTTAGTGGAATTTGTTAATAAATTTGTTCGATCCCGGCCTATGTCGATGCCATTTAAGTGTATTTAAATGCGACAGGCTCATGTCAATAGATTTACTGGCATGTAAAAGAACTCCTGCGGGACAAAATTCTGGCACACCGGCGACGCTGATATAACCTCTGCAGTTGCGAGCGTCGTTAAATAAACCATTTTTTTCCTAAATGAAGGGGCTCAGCATTTTTTCAAGAAAATGCAATCGGGGGAGCGATATGCCACCCGAATATTTACTGAATTACAAGGTTTTGACAGTAGATTGGAGAAAATATGTTATGTCGCAGAAGTAGATTACTATGCATTTTGAAAATGGCGACATTTTATAAAGTAAGTATTAGATTTCTCGATTATAAATCAGTTGAAACTCGTCCGCTTAGGATGACTACCGTTACAGGCTTACTGTTCGTGATATGACTTCGATTCGCCCTATTTCTGTCATGTCTTTGTTTTCATTTAATTTTTATTATTTAATTTTATAAACTTAATCAGTCATCTTCATCGTTATTGTCATCATCATCATCATCATCTTTTTTCTCCTTTGTCATCATTAGACCCTATTAGTCATTACTGAAATGCTGTTTTCATCTAATGGTTAGTCATCCTGTGTTTCTTTGTCCGTTCGCAATGTAATGTGATGCGTTATAATGTTCGTTAATTATTCGTGATTTCAACCTGTGCAGATGATACAGTTGAATTTATTCATTGTAAAAGCATTCGGTTCAGTTAGTATGTCTCCGCAGTGATTACAGGCTTAAGAAATCAAAACGTGGATTCAAATTACATAAAAATAACCGGAAACATATATTAGAATGCCACCTCAAATATTCGTATGCATAAATAATAATCAATATAAGAGTCTTAAGACAGGACGACACAATATGGTATAAATTGTTTATTGCAGTAGTGGAAGAATTTTTTTGGAAAAAAAATTGTAGAAAGAAGGAATAAAAGTAAATTGACAATATTTAAACAATCTTCATTTTGCGGACGACTTAATGATTTTGTCTAACTCTAAAAAGCTACAATCAGTGATCCAAAAATTATGTATAGAAAGCTTGAAAAATATGATTAGTTACAGCCTAAATTTCAGCAATTTCGAAGTCATGCTCAATGAGTTCATACAGGAAGAAATTATAGATGATGAGTATGGACTACAATTTTGGATGTTTATTTTTATTTTATTGGGTTCTATTGGGTTATTTACGACGCTGTATCAACATCTGAGGTTATTTAGCGTCTGAATGATATGAAGGTGACAATGCCAGTGAAATGAGTCCAACACTGACAGTTACCCAGCATTTGCTCGTATTGGGTTGAGGGAAAACCCCGGAAAAAACCTCAACCAGGTAACTTGCCCCGACCGGGATTCGAACCCGGGCCAACTGGTTTCGCGGCCAGACGCGCTGACCGTTACTCCACAGGATTTTGGATGTTAAAAGCTATTTTATTCTTACGCCAACAAATACTTTTGGTAGAAATAACGTAACATTATATGTTTGAAACGGAAACTATTCAGTGATTGCATTTTATCATTTCTCACTTTTCAATCCGAAATGTTAACGTTTACCAAGAAAGCAATTCAGGGGTACAGACAACACAAAGGAATTGAAGGAATGTATGTTAAGCATTACAAGAAGAGATCGCAAAAAGAACCAATGGAACATACAGCAAGTAATGGTGAAAAACATTTATACAAAAAATTGTAAATCTTAAACGGAATTAGCCACCGCCGGCTTAGCTCGGTCGGTTAAGGCGCTTGTCTGCCGATCCGGAGTTGCGCTCGGGCTCGGGTTCGATTCCCGCTTGGGCTGATTACCTGGTTGGGTTTTTTTCGAGGTTTTCCCCAACCGTAAGGCAAATGTCAGGTAATCTATGGCGAATACTCGACGTCATCTCTCTATCACCAGTTCCATTGACGCTAAATAACATCGTAGTTGATACAGCGTCGTTCAATAACCAAGTAAACGGAATTGACGGCGAAAGGAACTGGCCACTCTACCCCATTATCTTCTGGCCTAGTTGTCTCATAAGTGCTGCTTTTAGGTATTACTTGTGAGGTTCAGATCTGTCTTCGGACAGCTGACCAAACCAAACTGAATTGGGCTGGTATCTAGCATGTAGAACAGATAAGACATGGTCAACAGAAATTCTTTACTAGATTCCAAGGAATATCAAGAGATCAAGAAAATAACTACTCCAACTACCAGTGTATACATGGGCAGATGAAATCAAACCCGTTACCAGAGTCCAATGGGAAAATAAGGCTTTAGATAAGAAAAATTATAAGAAACTTGAGAAGACCTCCATCCTGAAGTAGATTGGCAATGCTTGAAGATGATGAATCGATAATATATGTAGAAAGAGAGAGAGAATAAAAGGAACAAACTAGCAAAGAGATAAATAAACGGGTTAAGAGAAGTATAAGTATGGCAAATGAAGTCCGAAATAAACGTGCTGGTGCAGAAGCTAATCGTATTTTCTGCTTAACACGATCTACCAAATGAACCTCCTTAAGTGTTATTCTAGAAGTACGTATCGCTATTTATGGTGTAAATAAATATAATTCATTTCTTTTCAGACTGTAGTCAGGTGGGTGTAGATATTCCAGTGAAATAAATTCACGCTGTCCGCAGTACTCCGATTATAAATTGGACAATTTGGAACACCGCAACGTTCTACCATCTTGCTTCGTTCTCACATAAAAGTCAATGAAGCTTGACGCAAGGGAAAGAATGAGTTATAAATACCCTGTAATATATCTAGCCCTCCTTAATGTCTGTTATCTCTCATAATAAACTGATACCTGATACAAATTGGCGACCGGCCAATTATGTGAACGATAAAAAGATAGAATTAATAGTCGGTCTTGGGTTAAAAATGCGCGATCCTGTACTGGTTTACGTAAAAAAAAAACACTTTAAATCTTGCAGCGCAGCTCCTGAGCAATATCATTATGACGTAGAAAATGCCAACTGAGCATACGCGGAAGGCATTGTTAACTAATCGTCGATCAGTAGCCATTACGGACAATGTAAAGGTAACATTACATAAAATGTCTCGTCGAATTGCTTGTAGGATTACCCCACTTTCATGTAATTAAATTAAAGTGTAATTCTGACTGAAATATAGGCCTACGGCGACTTTTTTTAAGTCAAGCCTGGCCAGAATTATGTCTTCAGTAATTATACACAGATTAATTGGGCATATAAAGAGATATTCTCTTTTATCAGACATGTTAAGTTGTTTTCCGAATCAGAAAATAAGAATTATGAAATACCTACTACTGTATCTACGCCTATGTGTGTGCGTATGTAAGATTAATAGGTCACGGTTATTCGAAGAACTGAAAGAAATGTCTGCTTCCCACGTCTGTGATTCAGCTTCAATTTCCGACAGATCTAAAACGAATTTATGTTGTCAAAGTGATAGAATTGGAGCAGATTTTCTCGAGGTACAGCGTTTAATTACCGAAAAATTTAAAATTCTTTGTTCTGACTTACTTTGTCTATATACCAAAATAACACAGATTTTGGCTAATTATATCCGCATCACTTTTATAGTCTTATTTAATGACGCTGTATCAACTACTAGGTTATTTAGCGTCAAGAGAATTGGCGAGATGAGACCTAAAATTCACCATATGATACAGTTTCTTTCTAAATACTCCCAAATGCCACACAACTGCTGGATTAAAACACAGCAGAAATTTTGGACCCAAAATATATAATGCATTAATTAGAGCTTACCCTGAGCTAAGTACACTTAACACACAGATTTAAAAAACAAATCAGGTTAATTATTTAATTGTTTAAGCTAATTGAGTTAAAATTGGTGCTCTAATATTCATGTACTTTTGTATTTTCTATTTGTATATAGACCCTATTATTACATGCTGTATGTATTTTACTATTTATTAATGTTATTGTGCTCAATGAACTCTCTTAATTTTGTGATATATTTTGTATAACTGATCTGAACTGCGCCCGAGGACGAGCTTCTGCTCTTTCGGGCTGCAATGCCTACTGTAGCTCAAGTGTAAAGTATTAAATAAATAAATAAATAAATAAATAAATAAATAAATAAATAAATAAATAAGTAAATAAGTAAATAAGTAAATAAGTAAATAAGTAAATAAGTAAATAAATAAGTAAATAAATAAATGATTACCTCACATTCGCCTTACATTTTGAGGGAGACTTCGGAAAATACCCAACCAGATAACCAAAGCGGGAATCGAACCTAACCTAAGCGCAGCTCCTTATCAACAGCCAAACTCACCTACGCGTGAGCTACGCGGAAGCCCCAGAATCAGTCGTATTCAAAAATGTCCGTTAAAAAAGTGGATTGTTCTAGAGAGTTCTTCTCGCCCACAGATTTCATTGGCCATAATTTGTGTCTAGAAAAACAAAATTATGAACCAGTAACTCTGTTTATTATCGCTTTTTAGAACTGACTAATGATTCTATTTAAATTAAGATGTGTAAATACTGTGTATGGATTTAATTAAAAATAAAGTCATATCAAAAACTTTTTCCTTGAATTTTTAATTATGTTCTGATTGTACATATGCAGTGTAAAATATTACCATGGCAACTAAAGCTTACGATTAAACAAAACCTGCATGGTATAGTCAAAGAACAAGGTACAATAAAAATGTAGGGAGAAAGTTTTTGATGTCACTGTATATTGATCCCTATTCTTCCTTGTAAGTGTGTGTCATAATACACTTCGTCTTATTTGTTAGTCTATGTTAAGTAATTATGTTTCTGACATGTATTAATCCCTTCGAGTACGACTACATACTTTAGCGTGTATGCTTGATGCAAAGTTAAGAATTCGAGGATCCACGGTACCTCAAACTCCGATGAACTACTGCTTTCAGTACAGTGGCCATGGAATCAGAGTTTGATTCAGGCATCTGAAGCATTTTGACAGCGCGCAGCAGTATGTGTGACCTCAGAGAATCGCACAAAAAGCTGTAAATGAGTGAGATTCTGTAAGTGTGTAGTGCAGGCATGCGCCGAGGTTGTCTCTCTTGGAATGGACTCACGTGGCTGTCATCAAAAGAAAGAGAGAAGTGATTTGTCTTGTAGGAACCAAACAGAAATCCTGAACATAAAAGATGGCATTCTTCGCTCTGAGCTTAAAGATCTTGATTGTGTTTCTCTCCAAAAGCTTTTTTCTTTTTTTGTTCACAGATTACACTTAGTTGCTGAAATTGAATAATCGTATACAGATGGGAATACTTCACGCATTAAGCATCGGTAATTGACATCTATTATACAGATTTCCACCTCGAAACATTTCGTTAAACCAAACTATTATTTTAACATATTTTACTCCTTCTGCTACTATAAAGGATTAATACTTCTATTACTCTTCCTAATGACATAGTATACTGTATAAATACTATCAACAGTAATGTCAGAAGTGCTGATATTTTTCGGCAAATTAAATGAGCTTAACGAATATTGCTTGTCATGATAATTTCTACGGTAGACCGCAGATCGAAAATTAGTTATTTCGCGACAAGAAACATGAGCTCGAAAGCGAAATTAAATTACTGGGGAAAACTATTTTGCAAATTTCGGCATAGATAATTTCTATGCGAACAATTGAATCCTACTGATATGCATTAAAATATTTCTCCTGTGAAAGTAGAGATTATAAATGCATATTAACGTTCTGCAAATATGAAATTAATGGGGGAACATATGAGATTGTAATGTAATAATTAGTGCTTGGATTTTTAGATGCTAAAAATCGGGAAAATATTTATGTTTTATGTGGGAAAAATATGTTACAAGAAAGGAAAAATATTTAATTATGTTTCAGTTGAAACAATATGGTGTCGCGCCAACTGCTGAAGAATTACAGTAGACTACACAATGAGATTCATCTTCAAGTTGTCCATCACAAATGAATGAAGATTATCGCGGAACACTGCCTTGTGCTGAGAAAAAGAGCGCCCTGCAGTGTTGCCAACACATCAATTGTATCCCCGTCAGTCTAACACCTCGAAATCCGTCAGAATCCGTCAAAATTTAAAAAAATAATAATAAGACCCACTCAATCATATATACATATATATACAAATAAAAAGCAAATTGTAACCAACTTACCAATCTTGATTACAATAATAGTTCATCCACATCATCTATACTTATTTTTTTGAAAGATGGAACATGACAGGAGCGTTGCGATCGGAAAAACAACTGAATGTCACATAGCGTGGTAGGCCTGTTGCTATGGTAACAACGGTTGAGTTGCCAAACTTACCGTTCCCACATGGCGAGTGCTTAATAGCTCTCTTGGCGACATTTATTGTGCACACAATGTTAGCATTGGTACGTTTCGTGTTTGATTCTCTGTCGATTTTATATCGCGTCAATTGTCAACGAATGTTTTAACTTCAGCTATCTTAATGTCAATTGCTAGCTTCCATCAGCTAGCAGCATGATAGTCCATATTGGCAATATAGCATTGTTGTTTGAAGCTCGGCCGCTGAACTGTCATGTCCCATCTTTCAAAAAAACAAGTATACCTCTAGTTCTGCAGTTGATGTGCTGGGGTGGTCTACGCTCCCCCAAAAATTAAACAACTAAAAATCACAGCAGCTAAAAAAGTCAAAAGACGATGTAAATCGTAATTTCCGTCGGGTAATCCGTCACCTGTCAAAGCCATTCTTTTCCCGTCCGCTGCGTTGAAATTCCGTCAGATTTGACGGAATTTCCGTCCAGTTGGCAACACTGGCGCCCTGGCCATTGAGAAAAAACTTGCACTTCCTAGAGACATGTTTATATTTGGAAACGAAACTAGTTTCCACGAACTGTGTAATGTAATTTTTAAAATTCGTATTTTCTCTTATTGTGTCATTTATAAGTGTGTCGTGCTATCCTTCATAAAAATCACTTCAAATTCACTACAATTTTGATTTTAAGTTTGTATTCATATTCCATTTTTCTGCACTGTGTTAGTAAGCTTCTCACTATTGATTATAAACGTTGATTTAATTTTTTTTAAATACTTGTTTATCTCACAAAATTCCTTTCAGCATTGCTATTGCAGATCGATCTTCAATTATTCTCTCTATAATTCAGAATCATCATTTCCTGTTTTGTAATTTCAACTCGCAAATATATATTGTTAGCACAAGACGTGTTAATGCACTCTTTGGCTTCTTGAAATAATAATTTTGACCACTGTCACTAATTTCTGTACATAATATTGAGATTTATTAACATTTATTGTAATTCCAATTCTTCGTATTCTTCCAGCAAGTTTTTTTTATATTATGTACATGTAGTCTTCATTTAGACTATGCCATAACGCATTTTAAGAAAATGCGATTAAACCGATTTGTCTTTCAGTCTACAATAACCATTACACCGAATTTAAATATAAGCTATAAGTTTCAAGAGTAGCGTATTAGATAATAAAATGTTCACATATACTATGGGATAGCCCGCAAATCAGTTGACACAGCAGTTATCACCTCTTCGTTGACTAGCATAGGTGGGAAATTTAAGCACCTAATGTAAGATAGTGAGTAATATGTTATTTCAGTCTTTTTTATTAAATGTTATCTGTATGGCTTTACATTTGTAAAGGAAACCTGTTTACAAAAATAATGCGTATTGTCAACTGATTTATGTACCACCATTTATTTATATCACAGTATGTTCATCATCATGATTAATACATAGGATTGAACTTTCGTGAAAGTGTCGGAGGTGAGTCGTGAGTTGTGTACCGATTCTGCAGCTTTTGTACCACTCCTTAACGCTTTTGTCAGTAAACTATACACAGTATATCTAATTGCACCTAAAGAATAAAATTTCTTTTTGTTGTAGGATGAGAGCGAGTCCCAGTCGAAGAGGTGGCCAGCGAGTGCACCTCGCCCGCCTTCTAGCCCGATGCATCCCACATCCAGAGAGGTAAGTCACTTCATTGTCATATATCAGTTGGGTGTTAGGATCAAAAATTCTTCATTCATGTGGCCAACTAATCCGTTGATTGATTGATTGATTGATTCCACGAGAGCTGAATCCGGGATGGATTCTTGCTCTTAGGCCGTTGAGCCCATTGTCTAAGTCCGACGCTGACAGACGGGCCATCCTTTCTGGGCTCTGCAGTAAGGTCCCATCGGCTACTAACGAGCCCGGAGCCTAGAGATCAGCATGGGAAACCCGTACTACCCCCAGACATCACCCAAGATGATAGATGAAATGAGATGGGAGTGAAGAGTGTTGGCGGAATGATAGAGTACCCGAGAAAAATTATCTACACGTCTGTTTTGTCCACCACAAATTTCACCAAAACCTGACCGAGGATCGAACCCTGGATAAATCTCCAGCAACGCACATATGTAAACATACATAAGCTTACATACACAAATTCAAATTATGTTAATCTAGTCTTTCAGGTAATGCTCCCTGTAAAGCAGATTTGAATAATTTCAAGGGAAAAATTGTTCCAGGGGCGGGTATCGATCCCGGGACCTCTGGTTGAACGTACCAGCGCTCCGCCAACTGAGCTACCCGGAAACTCCACCCGGAAACTCCACCCGGAAACGCCAGAGACCCACATCGAGTGCACACGATGTGGGTCTCTGGCGTTTCGTCAGCCCACGCGAGTTGTGTGGATATAAAGGGAAAAGTTGAGACGGTGTCGGGTGGAGTTTCCGGGTAGCTCAGTTGGCAGAGCGCTGGTACGTTCAACCAGAGGTCCCGGGATCGATACCCGGCCCCGGAACAATTTTTCCCTTGAAATTGTTCAAATTATGTTTTATTTAACGACGCTAACAACTGTCGAGGTTATATCAGATTTGCCGGTGTGCCGGAAGTTTGTCCCGCAGGAGTTCTTTTACATGCCAGTAAATCTACTGACATGAGCCTAGAGAACCCCCAGGAAAAAACAAGGAAAATAATTTAATTGTTTAAATAAATTTATTTATAATTTACACTATCATTCTTTGTTTCTTGCTCATCTTTAATAAGTTTACTTGCGGCTCTGATGTATTTTTTGTCGCATGAAAACCTATGAATCGCAGAGATCGAATACATGCTTACAAGGTTCAATTTCGCCGTCACCTCAGTTCGATTTAAAGAAAGCACAAGCAAGGCGAGGTAAGAAGTTTTGCAGGGCTTTTAATGTGAAAATATGTGAAAGAAACAGCTTTATTTGCGGTTGTGAATCTACAAATAAATTGTTTTCTTTCCCGTGCCTGGTATTTGCTAAGGGTAAAGATACGAGCTGGACATGCACTGGTGTGTCAGATTTAAGCCATTTGACACAGAAAATTAAGAAGCCTCAGCAATCTACTGCTCATAAGAATGCTTGCCTAGATTAATCAGTCCTTGGAGGAACAGAAATTTTATTAGGCAACAGCTTAGCTCAGGTTTCAGACAGAATATTGAAAGACAGACTGATAACATAGGAAAAATCGCTATGTTCTTTCAAAGATAATTGATCATCATCATCATCATCATCAACACTATCATCATTAGATCCATTTTAAGGTTATTATCCACTATATACCCGAGCATATGCTCATTTCGGGTATCTATTCATATGTACCATTCTCAAATGTAAATTGTGAATAAATTTAAATTTGAATTTAACTTTAAAGAACTGTATTTTTTTTAATTTTTCAGAAATTAGATATTGTTTAAATCGTTGGAAAACTATGTAATATCATAAAAGTAGTGAACCCCTTGTCATTTTAGGCACGAACCGCCACTGGTACACTTAAATCCCATCGACCTGGGCCGAGATCGAATCCGCAACCTCGAGCACAGAAGACCAGCACTTTACCGACTGCGCCACCCAGGACGACTGCGTACATAGATACATACTTTACAGTCCTTCACACAGACGTACACAGCGGTTATTATGCTAATTTTTATTCATGTAATGATATCTCAACGCTGAACGCTTCCGTTCAGTGCGCGCTCTAAACATAATATAGTCTCTTCGTTCTGCTTGCTCTCACGGACTAATTCTATGATGGACAAAAGACACTCGCCTGGTGTTCTTCATTTCTGCCAGATAGCGGCGCTGGGAACCTCACGTAATTGCGGGTTCCGGGCCAATTTCTCGGAAACATGCTTACACGCCACGATACTATTTTTCTGCAATATCATCCATTCACTCACATCGAAAAGGGATGGACAAAATTAATTTCTCATCACGCACTCTTGTATCGTGTGTGTATATATGTAGGCCTATGTAACTTGTATAATGTATGTATGTATGTATGTATGTATGTATGTATGCTCCATTCCTCTCTCATTATCTTTTTCGCTAGAAGCGTTGAATTTGTGAGGGTGAAAAATGTCATTTTCATACTCGTAGTTCCGTTTCATATTATACAATAATTAATTCACTTAGACAACACAGAATTGGCTATTACTCATTACTATTTATATACATTTAGTCACTGTAACTTACTTGCCGAATAGCCTATATCGTGGGTTTACAAGCGAAACACATTAAGTCAAAATTATTACTTCTGGAAAAAAAAAAAAAAAAAAAGGCGTATTAGCCTATATAATATACATAATGTATGTAGGCTATATAAACTTAGAATTGCAAAATTAAATACACATAAAGACATAAAGAGCAACAACTTACTAAAAATAATATTTTGAGGATTCATTATTGTAGGAGCTTTCAAAACGCATTTTTTCTCAGAGGTAATATTTTTTACTTAATGTGTTTTGCTTTTAAACCGACGATATGTTACAGATAATTTTGTGAAGTTATATTAACCAAAATGTGCAATAAATATTGACTTGAGAAAACTTTATAAATATAAAGAAAATAGTAATTAGTGTGCAAGGCTGACGGTGGGATCGTTGCACACGTGCCAACTTAAATAAGTGTACAATTTACAAGAATTGTAAATATTGTGGAGCAAGTTCCTGGTGACCGGCCTTCGGCTAATAAAGTTGGGTCATCGTTTTGTGTAGCACGTAATTCTAGACACACGAACATGTTATAAACAAATTTATGCAGCACAAGGTAAATTTACCTTTTTATTTGTGAAATTACACTTGAAAGAATTGAACTTGAGGCTATACTGCCTACAGGTAGAGTTGCTACCGTGTTAGCTTCATGGTGGATTATGATTGCATAATTTTGTGCGCGAGGTGTGTTTAGACTGAGGACAAATTAAGTATTTTGGTGCAGCAAGTGTCTTGCCGCAGATAACCGAGGGACACTTTCTCCTTGTGAGGTCTCGTCTCCACTTCTGATATCGCCCCTTACTGATCTCTACTGGGCATGCGCGCAACATGATATCACGTAGATCCTATAGACTAGTATTAGAAGGAAATACCTCTGTTGTTAAGACAGCCTTCTTGTTTTTATGCAGGTGTGTTGGCTACCTACAGCAAGAGGGTTCTATACGTTCACCGAAACTAGGAATTTGGTTTCTTTATCAAATGTAAATACTTCAAATTGTAGGTCATCACACGGGGCCGAATTTGCATTTCTTGGCAACTTGTATGCGATTATAGGCCTATAAAACGTGTAAAAAATTACTAACTCTTATAAAAATAATTATAATATAATACATTATATTATGGGGTGAACCTCTTTTAGAGAAACCGCATCGCAGCAATCCGGCTCTCGACCGAGCCGTTCGCAGTTGACTTTTACGCAGAGAGCGTGTATTAGTAATCCAACACATCACAAACTAATAACGTATTAAATAATAATATATATTTAAAATAAGCATTTAAAACATCACTAACTTACCGAAGAAGCTGTCTACTTTGTAGTTCAAAACATTTACCGTGCGTGTTACAGAAGTGACGCGTCACTCGTTTCAGTTCTTTGAGAGTATGTGAATTATTTGTGTACAATTTGTATTTTAGAGTTTCCTGGAGATAAACAGACACGAGGCGTGAGGTCGAGGCTTTGTTAATTCAACACACCACAGTAGCTAATAGCTAAAAAGGTGTGTTTTCTTGCTTTGATTGCACTTACGGCATCGAAGGGTCCACGGAAAATAGTCACCGCACATTAGTTTGAGTACTGTCATTAGAGGAGTGCTATGAGTATAGGCCTATGCATTTTGAGGGTAACTGTCCAAGAATCGAATTCATACGAACAAGGATTTGTGTTTATATGATCTATAGCCTGCACGAGACAATGAATTTATGCTGAATAGTGAAAGATTATTTATTTTCTAGTACAGGACTGGGCATATTACGTGATTCTGAGAAATGAGCGCTGTGTGCTTTAAAGAGCGAGTCTTGCGAGCGCTCTGACGTATGCATACTGTACGTCATTCAGGGTCGGTGCAGTGGTGACTGCAGTATGATGGCGAATTTTGAAGACGGAGCTTCCGCTCATACACTAAACCGTCCCGCTATTCCCAATGCTTGTAATGTATCATGGGAGGAGGAATTTTTTTGGTAGAGAGCAGTGGATTAGCAAAGTGTTTAATTTGGCATAAAACACTCCAACTGATTAAGAAGTTCAATATCCAACGACATTATTCTTTACAACATGCTACTGAATATGACAAATATGTTGGTAATGAACGCCATAAATTAATACAACTTAAAGCAAATGTTTCTCAGGTGCATTATATTAGAGTATCTATTTGATATTTACATTGCATTATAGGTTATTATACATTTAGTAATACATAATTTTAAATTACACAAGTATTATGATATATCATAGTATAGTATATTACAGTTCATGATATATCATATATCATATTATATATCATGAACTGTAATATGCTATACTATGATATATCATAATATTTGTATAATTTAAAATTATATATTACTAAATGTACTATAATAACTTATAATGAAATATAAATATCGAATAGATACTCTAATATAATGTACCTGAGAAACATTTGCTTTAAGTTGTATTAATTTATGGTCATATCATGTATCATATATCATATCATATATTATATTATAAGAGTGTTATAAATTCTGTAATGTACAATGGATTGATGTAGGCATAATATCCTTATAAACTATTATGTACTGACAGACTGAATGACTAGAACAACCGTGGCTCTTGTTATATTAATGCAGGGAAGGTAGCTGTAATGCGAGTCCGCCACTGCGTGAGCGTTCTTCTCTGGTTTGGAATTGAAGCGCCTTGCGGAGCGAGAGCAGCTCTGGCCGACCAAATGGAGCCGCTCTGTTCTAGTACGTGAAGAACATTGAGAAGTACCGAGTAAAGAATTATTTGTAAATTTTTTTATATATTAGGTAGGTTAAAAACAAGTGTATATTTGCTACGTAAACATGGATATGATCATCTTTCTTACGTGACAGATCTAACGGGTTGTACGTTGGATCTTATTTATAATGAAGAGTTATGATCAGTAATGCTTTATTTATTTTGTAATGCAATACAGTAAATGCTCAAAATCATGGATACCGTCTTCTGTACAAAGCTATAAACAAATAGCAGGAATTGGCTTTTGCACTGGATTATGCCGACATATTCTCTGACTACTGCCGCTGCTTTTGCGTTACTAATAAGTTAATAAAAAAGATTTAGAATTGGGTAACTGATAATTTCGATATCTCGATACCCAAGATACTTGAAAGTAATGAAAAACGATCGCTACATTCGGGGAAATGACTGAATACCTTTTCGATACATTTTAGTTTTTAGGGTATTATCTTCTTTCTTTCTTCATTTTTTCTTTCTTTGTTTTTTCTTTGGTTCTATGTTCCTTTTCTTTCTTTCTTCTTCCTTTCTTTCTTTTTTCTTTGTTTCTTTTTATGTTTCTTTCTACTTGTATCTTCCTTTTCTTTCTTTCTTTCTTTCTTTCTTTCCTTCTTTCTATGATTTCGTTTTAGCAATAGAGTCGATTTCCACTCTACGAAAATTTATGGGATCTTGTACTAGCCTATAATATACGTTTCGCATTCTACAGATATGTGTTGACTTTTCCACCACTGGAAAAAAAATTTAACAGTAGGTTGCAAATAATAATGAAACCTGGTAAACCGAAAAATTTGAATAGCACCAATCTTGCGGTTGGGAAATTCCTTAGTAACGGTGCGTAAGAGGAATTCCAAAGGATATGACGTAGCCTATTATAAAAGGTTTGTTATTTCCGCATGCTGCCCAAAATGATTTCGATAAGGTATAAGACGTGTGAATTAATTTCAGATAACTAACTATGAACGTGAGGCCAGCAGTCGGCTCGTCGGTCTGGGCCCTTCAAGGGCTGTGGCGCCACGGATTATTATTATCTAAAATTCAGAAAGTTCGGTATTTTCCAGAAGAATAATTCATTTAAACCTAGGAATTCCTCACGTGCTTCTTAAATAAGACTTGACCCATGAGAAGCGCGGAATATATTAGTAGAAGTTATTAATCGCAGACGATCTGGCTCAGTGCAACCGCTATTGTTAATTGTAATACGGGGATAACCGAAAAGCTGAAGAAAATTGTAATAAAGTAATTCTCAAACACTTTTGCACTCACTTTCAAAGATGTATCTGGTGTCGAAGCTCTAAAACAGATATCTATCGGAAATCAACTCCTCTCTACAAAAATAATTTCCTCCACAACATGTATAGGCCTATCGCAAATTATGATTGTTACGTATATTCATAAGTAGATATATAACAATGGTAGACAGAATGGCCTGGAAGGCCAAAACATAGGACCGCCACATTCAATCCAAGGTTCGCAGTAGGTGGTGGTGCAGCGCACAAAAGCTGGTGGCCATGCTTTTAACATCTTGTACCATTAAAAGAATAAACGTTGTTAATACTGTTTTAGTGGTTGTTGACTGTCATAAACGACGTCATACATAACGTACGGACGCATTAACGCTCTGTATTGACCCAAGGAAGCACTTAACCACATGTGCTCATTCTGATTCCACATAGTATAGGCTATCCCAGAAAAAAAAAATGTTACAGGTAGAACTATTAAACCACAAGAAGTTCTGATGTCGCGCGAGTGACAAGGAAATGAAAACCTCATGTGACATATAAAACTATTTCTCTAGTACATTAATTAATAATTAATGAAATATGTAAATAAAATTGACAGTAACACTATACATTGATAAATCTCTGTACATTCTGTGTAGTTGTTGCTTCTGCGATGAACAATAATATGGCATAAGGTTATTTCTGTCTCTGATTGAGGTTCTGGCTGATATGTACACTGGCTCGCAAAACTTTTGTCCGATATACTGTACAGTTTTTCTCGTATAGTTGGTATTTGTACTCACTTTAGAACAGTAGAGCGTATTCCGAATCTCAGCGCTGAGCAATCTGATGGCATCACGACGTTCCGAATTTCAACGATGACGTCACTGATGCTCCACCGGTGTCGCACCGGTTCCATCAGCTTGCAGAGGTGGTGGCAGTCTCCATCAGCCGTCATCAGTGAATCTGATTGGTTCTTGTAAAGGGCGAGAATTAGCAGACGAATGACATCGTGCACTGTTGTGTCATGGCGGTGTGTTCTGCTTTGGTTGTGTTGTATTATTTGTAATGAGCACAACGTAAAAACAGTATGTTAATGCTTATGAGCGAACATGTCAACGGACCAGTTATTACTGCCGGTTCAAGAAATAAATTGTTTATGCTCTCTTTTCTTTGAACGAGATGACAGTATGGAAATTTCGCAAAATCTTGCTAGTGTAGCGCAGACAACAACTTGTACAGCCGCCATGACAGTCATCGAAACTTCCAGCAGTTTTGTTCCTATTTCGCTGCAGCGTGACGTCATTGTTGTCCACCGGTCCGGTGAGATTCGGAATACACTCATAGCGTAGGCGGTAGGTAGTCTCCCCGCAGGTAACAAACCACCCCTCCTCACAACAGAAAGGTTGAATCAAGCTACTTAGTACACTTAAAGAGAATACTGTATGTTTACTTAGTGGTCTAGTGATATAGATAAATTTAATAAACACATGCCGTGTTGTAGCTCCTCCTCACGCCACGGATCTTTGCGTTATAAAGCGCCTATAGCTTATTTTTCTTTGGCTGTTGTTATGGTAATAACACTACGCTAATAAAATGACATTGATTAAAGGTGGCACTAACAATCAATAGATTAATATTCTAAAAAATGGGATAAATAATTTTATTAAGAGAAATTTTATGGGTGTGTGTATAATTTAAAACTTGATTGTCAATTATATCCCGTAGGATACAGCACACGTTAAAAAGTTTTGCATATTATTCTCATATAGTAATGGAACGAAAATGTGGATAACGAACTAAAAAATAAGCAAAGCACATAGAAATAGCAAATGTCTGTGCTTTCAACACCAAATATGATATTAGAACCATATCTGATACAACAAAGATGTGTAGATGGAGGAATTGTCCTGTTAAATAAATATAATTATATCAAGTTGCAACATGCACATGCTAGGTAGCATACAGTATTTTCCAGTGTGTGGATATATTGCTGGGAAGTCAAATTCTCTTAAATTTTACACAGAGTTCCTCCTCATAGCCTGGAAATCCAGAAATTCATCCCCAAACAGTGACAGAAATACGTCCACTGCGTTGTGTTGATGTTACATATTCTGGCTGGAACCTTGTGGACCCAGTAGGACGAAATACCTGAATAGGCCTATGACTAATATTTGAGAAAATCTTTTAATCCGAAAATTTTACATTGTCCCATGGATATTCATAATATTCTTGTCAAAACGCGATGTGATCTATTCTATGTTTATGATCCAACGTGGTGTTTATTTATATCTGCAGGGAAGATGAAAACTTTTCCTGGAATATGATATAATAGTCAAGGGAAATAAACAACATGTTTTAAACATTTCGGTGCAAAATAGACTCAATGTTTTATTTCTGTCTGTTACATATACCGTTATTGTTCTAAAAGGTTATCTTTGGTCGATTAGGTAGGTATATATCTGCAACTCAGAGTTCAAATTCCTCCCTTCCCAGGACGACATGTGGAGTGGGGTATGTAGACATATTGCCAACTTAATATCTCACAAAGTTCACTTCCACATTACTTCATAGGACAAAAGTTTTGTGAGCCAGTATACATCTATTATTACCAGGCAGTACATCTCACTTGACGATATGTGTCAGAGGAAGAACAATTGTTTGTATGCATCTGAAGTCTGAATAGTGTAATATGTAGCTGATCGGCGATGTATGCAATGGAGGGGGAAAGGAACTGGCCACTCTACCCCATTATCTCCTGGCCTAGTTGCCTCATAAGTGGTATCTTCTTGGTATCACTTGTGAGGTTCAGACTTGTCTTCGGACAGTTCACCGAACAACAACAAGGTTGTTTCGTTGCTATCGTTATTAGTGTATTATTATTATTATTATTATTATTATCATTATTATTAATCATTATTATTACTGTGAACGCGACAATTAATTTGTAGATTGTGTAGAGACTGCGAAAATGTATGCAAATGCCACCTAAGCCCTTGTGATTTTTCGGTGTTCCTTGTAGCTGAAGACTGAGCGCCATGCTGATTCCCTGTCGCGGGAATTCTACATTATGTCTGTCTAGTGTGAGAAGCAATAAAACCCGTTAAGTGAAAGAAAAGTTATTACTGTTATTATTATTGTTATTATTATTATTATTATTATTATTATTATTATTATTATTATTATTATTGATCTTGGCACCTTATTAGAGGTGCTGGACTATTAATGAAGGTCAATTATTGCAGTGTTCAGTACACCATTTCAACATAAAAGCGCAAAGTTTCAATAAGGAAATTTCTACAGTGACAACAAAGGTCGTGGTTTTTCAGCGTAAAATACCATTCAGAAGTAAAATTTGAATTCGTAATTACATTTTATAGCAAGTAAATTCTTTTAAATAATAATTTATATACCAAACCGAAAATTAAATATCACGGAACATTCAAGTCATTGGGTATAGGGGAAGTTGCTTAGAGATAGGATTATTATGAAGTTTCATGCCATTGGGCACAGGGAAAGTTCTTTGTGGACAGAATTATTATAAAGTTTGGAGGCATTTTTGGCATAGGGAAGTTCTCTAAGGATAGGATTATTATGAGGTATTTAAGACATTGGAAATAGGGAAAGTTCCTTAGGGATAATATTATTATGAAGTTTCAGGACATTGGGCATAAGGAAAAGTTCCTAGGGTTAATATTTTATTATTATGAAGTTTCAAGTCATTGGGTATAAGGGAAGTTGCTTAGGGAAAGGATTATTATGAAGTTTCAAGCCATTGGGCACAGAGAAAGTTCCTTGTGGATAGGATTATTATGAAGTTAAGACCATTTTTGGCATAGGGAAAGTTCTCTAAGGATAGGATTATTGTAAGATATTTAAGACACTGGAAATAGGGAAAGTTCCTTAGGAATAATATTATTATGAAGCGTAAAGACATTTGACATAGGAAAAGTTCCTTAGGGATAGGATTATTATGAAGTTTCAGGACATTGTGCATAAGGAAAAGTTCCTTAAGGGTTAGGATTTTATTACTATGAAGTTTCAGGACATTGTGCATGAGGAAAAGTTTCTTAAGGGTTAGGATTGTATTATTATGAAGTTTGAAGTCAATGGGCAAAGGGAAAATTGTTTAGGGATAGGATTATTATTCAAAACAATGAGCATTTTATACATTTCAGCTTATGGTTACAACACTCAACAAAACTTAAAAAAAAAAAAAAAAAAAAAAAAAAAAAAAAAAAAAAAAAAAAAAAAACCGTCAGGAGTCTGTGAAAGTCATTATACACAAATAAGCAAATTTAATGACAATAGAAAATGTCTTGTATTTCATTTTTTTTTTCTTTTGCTAATATAGTTCGTGCCTTTATTTTTGGAATTCCCGTTGTTGGAATGGAAGCCTAAGGAAATTTAACGACTTAGAAAATTTCTTGCATTTAATGTTTTTTTTCTTCGAGGTATAGCTTGTGCAAATTAATCACATTCAATAGAATAACAGAAATTTGCTTCATAATTGTCGTTGCATAATTTAAAAAATGCTCAGTTATTTTTTAATAACCCTGTATATTTTATAGTATCCACACATCATAATCTGAGCGATTACTGCACTTGTGGCTGATACAACTAACAATGAAAACAATGGAGTAGTAACTCCGATAATAAGCATCTTGAGAATATAATGTATGTTAAATTATGTAGATTAAAATGCTCACGAGATACGCTTCTGCGTTTACTGGAGAATGAAGGAGTAATTACAAGAACAGAACTGCTTTCATTACGTGCGATGCGTATTTACTTCTGAGTGTGAGAGCCTTCACTTGTATCATTTTGACGAGCCTCGGTCCTTTCTAATTGCACCCAATAATCTAATACAATACCAAGAGTAGCAAAATGATAGAGTAGCCCTGAATATCCTCATAGTATTAAGTAATCCACACATTCTTGAGGAAATTTTAGTGCCTCCGGTTCAGCGCTGAGGAGTTGTAAAATCGTATATTATTTTCTTTCTTTGTTTACTTAATGACATTTCAACTGCGTTGCTTACGAAGGTAGAGATCGACACAGATTGTTGATTACGAACCGAGAAACATTGAATAACTTTGTTTTTAATTATGAATTATGAATAGCAATGAGTGACTGATAAAAGGAGCTAAAAATAGCAAATAGACTCGTTTAGAACATATTCAGTGAATTTTAGATTCAAATTTTGTTCCTTATTTTACTAGGTTATTTTACGACGCTTTATCAACAGCTTAGATTATTTACCGTCTGAATGAGATGAAGGTGATAATGCCGGTGAAATGAGTCCGGGGTCCAGCACCGAAAGTTACGCAGCATTTGCTCATATTGGGTTGAGGGAAAACCCCGGAAAAAACTTCAATCAGGTAACTTTCCCCGACCGGGAATCGAATCCGGGTCACCTGGTTTCGCGGCCAGACGCGCTAGCCGTTACTCCACAGGTGTGGACAAATTTTTTGTTCTTTTGGAACCTGAGACGTGTTATCACCAGGGAAAGGGATTTGGAGTATTATAACGAATGGAGAAACGTAGTATAGATATTCGTAGCTCAGTGACTGTCAAGCGAGCTGCGTCACAGAGCATGGACGAGTACAGTCCACTTCATACAAACTTAAACGCAACGTGCTGTAAACGTATTTCAGAATAAACAATTGTTATAGTTTAATGACATATAGTGGCCTACATACATAATCTTCATTTCATTTTGAATTACATGTGTTTTTCTTGGCAACGCACAAGACACCAATAAACAACATTACAAATATACATAATTAAATATCAATCTCTGCGTCCTCGCGTGTCAGTGGAAATGTTGATGACTGATAGACAGTTGTCTTCTGTATGTAACTCGCCTCTCAATATGTAGGCCTACGTTTTTCTGTCAGGAGCGTGTTAAATTAAAACCTTTATTTACAATATCATGAAATATGAGAATATGTATACAATATATATTACAGTATTTACAATATATGCAATATAGGCTACTACAATGTTTACAACATAGCGTAATACAGTATCATTAAATGTTGAACAAAATGTAGAAGCAAACGAAATGGCATTTTCAATTAATGCTATGTTTTGTTGATGAAACAATTATTCCTGCTGTGCCTTGTTATAATAAATTGTAAATATCATTTTCAAATTTTCAAAATACAACTTTGCTCTGTTGCAAGGAAGGAAATTTTTTAACATCTGCAGAGACAATTGGAGAGTACTTGAAACAAGATACGTCAATTAAATTCACATGTTGAATGACGTCATTGGGACACGTCTTTGTTAGTACATCTGAAACCCGACTAAGAATACTGTACCTATCATTTTTAATCAAAACTCTGTTCATTTTTTCACCAACACGTTTGCAATCAGTAGGAAGTGTACGTATGACTGTGTTGCTCTGAACAACCCCTTCTTTCGCTTGTTATGATATGAACAGGGAAGTTTGAAGGTCCTTGCCGCGTACATTGTTCTTAAACTCGTAAGAAAAAATACAGATGATATACCGTTTAAGTTTTGTGTTTAATCTGTGTTAGAAAGCGGAGAATGAACATTGCTCATTTCACGTTAAATAAAATATTGGAAAATTTAGATGTTCAGAAAACGCAGACAATGAGATAGCCTACGCTTATTTCAAACTAAATTAAGATTAAGACATATTTTTACTCTCCCATTTCAATTGAATATTCTAAGGAATGTAAACAATAATTATAGTTATGTCACGTTATGAAAACAAAATTTTAAAGCATTTAAAACTCTAAATTAAGGAAATAAAATAAAAATACGATACGCTTACAGTATATTACGTTAAACGAACTGAATTAAAAATATTAATATAAAACTCTTCGATTTAATTTAATTTTAAATCTATTTAATGATTTTAAAAAATCTCCGTTTGTAGTACTGCAGTACAAGCATTTTATTCAACCAATTAGAAATAGTTCCCTCCCAATTTAATTTTTAAAGTAGTAACCGGTAAACTTACATATAAGAAATAAAATTTCTCTTAAAATCAATTGTGTTTGTTGTATTTACATTTCTCGTTGTCTCATCCATCTCTCGCATTAAGCGAGCTGCATCTTACCAGCAGGCAATAAATAATCTTTACAGGGTTGCCAGGGTGCATCAAATTTTAAAATTCATTTGCACAACGAAAAGTTAAATTTGTTGGGGTCAAATTTCTGCAAATTTAAAGGACAAAACTAAAATTCTTCCAATCATTTATCGTCATATTACACTGGTCTCTTAAATTGACTGAGCATATCGGGAATTAATTCAATAGTTTTCTCAAAATATGCAATGAAATGTTTCATATAAAATATTTGTTTTTCTCGAAAAGGAAGTAAAAACGAGCAAATTCTATTAAACTTTTATAATCTCAGAATACATGTTTTGTTCACCGTAGCGGAACTGATTTTGTTACATGAATTAATTGTATATGCCTATATTATATATAGAGTACATACATTTAATGTGTATCATGTTTACTATTATGTTCCATAATGTATATTCTATATACTAGTTCACTATTATTATCTAGTCGACTTGGTTGGCGAGTTGGTATAGCGCTGGCCTTCTATGCCCAAGGTTGAGGTTTCGATCCCGGGCCAGGTCGATGGCATTTAAATGTGCTTAAATGCGACAGGCTCGTGTCAGTAGATTTACTGGCATGTAAAAGAACTCCTGCGGGACAAAATTCCGGCACATCCGGCGACGCTGATATAACCTCTGCAGTTGCGAGCGTCGTTAAATAAAACATAACATTTAACATTATTATCTAATTACATTTTCTGTCATATACCACTAATATTTTGTAGAGCGCTAGTTTCGAAGTTTTAGTGCATGTATGTGGTTAAAAGTAGCCATTTCAATTTAGTAGCAATTCCACTTACAGTTGTCATGATCCATTATTATTATGTATACCTTTCGTAGCGTCCTGACGTAAGGATTTAGCGTCAGAGTTTTAACTTTGAACGGCCCAAACCTGTTTGGGAACGAAAATGCGGTACCTGGTCATTAGGGACCAACATCCTGGCGTGCTCGTTCCCCAAGTTCAAATCATTGAATTTTTATTTTTAAAAACTGTTGTGTATTCTATTGGGAACATTGAACATTTCGCCAGCGTCTTGACGATTTCCAACAGATATAACATACAACTTGAATGTGAGAGAGAGTAAGACAGTCCATGATGCGACGCTTAGAAGCCTGTACTAGAACTCGTGGTTGCTGTTTTGAGCACTATCTGTAGAATAAAATTATGCATGGACTTTGTAAACAACGATGTAAAAATAAAGTTATATTAAGCAAACATTTAAGGACTAAACAGTATCTGTAATTAAAACCAAGACGAAATTGATTATAGGCTATACCTATGTATATTATTTACATGAATTTCTTGCTTGTTTTTCTCTCTCTGTGCATTCCCCGAAGTTTCCCACACATTAGTTAACACTGTGTACAGTATAATACAAAATAAAAGTATAAGAGGCTACAAATATACACAGATGTCAGGCAAAGCTGCTGCCTTTCACCACTACTGTACATTATTTGCGTTAATAAGTAAATTGAAAAGTGGAGAGTGGGACCCCTTGGTGGGATAATGGTCAACGACCATCCAGGTTTAGAAAGTGCTTCTTTATGATCAGATATTTTCCACAACAGAACATTAACTCCAGCTTGTTATGTTTGATTTAAAATGGGTAGCAATGCGTTTCTAAAGAATAAATCTATCATTAAAGTCAGCGTTACAACTCTTCGTGCACAAGATGATATCAGAAGTAAACTACGGCAAGCGTTAATATATACATTCTTGAACAAGTGAATTATATTAATTATTTTGACTATGAAATGTCATGTGGTGGAACAGATGCTAGTAATGATACCAAAGTTCACGAAGATTCTAAGAGTCGGTGCGTCACAAACGATAAAAAAAATGACAATCTGTCGTGACAGTCCTCGGAGAGCCAAAGCTGACCAGTCTACGACTCGCTTTACGTTCCCAACCAGTATGGAGTTGTGTGGTTAGCACGATTATTTCCACCAGCTCAGTTATATGTAACTATGTTGCGAAACCGGATTTCGCTCACTGGAGCTTTCCAAATTCATTACGAAGCTGGATGGCTACCGGTCCAATACACTGGCCAAAATTTCGTGAGAAAATTTGCAGTACTAAAGACTAAAAACGTATTAAACATTAGCAAGACGACTGTTGGCGAATGGAAGAAAGACACGAATTATTTAAAAATCTCATTATTGAAGCTTGAGAACGGCATAATAGAATACGAAAGATGAGCCGCCGGTTTTTCTTATCTTCCCCGTAAACAGAATGTTAGATTATTAGGACAGTGAAAATAGGGAAATAGGGAAATTTTTTAATTTGTTAAAATTAAAGACTAAAGTGAAAACATGTACATGAAGTATTACATACTTATGGCTTTTCAGGAACCCGGAGGTTCATAAGTCCGTCATCGGTCCTTATCCTGAGCAAGATTTATCCTTTCCCTACCATCATATCCCACTTACCTCAAATCCATTTTAATATTTTCCTTCCATCAATGTCTCGGCCTCCCCAAAGGTCTCTTTCCCTCTGGCCTCCCAACTAACATTCTATATGCATTTCTCTGATTCCTCTTCCCTCTCTCTCACCAATGCATCTATTTCCCTTTCGCCTAGTAATTCGCCATTTTTATTCCATCCATTCTTCAACATCATCATCAGTAACTTCTTCGCAGCCCTGAATCTTTTTTAGTAGTTCGTTAGCTCAACATTTTCTGTCTCTTCTCTACCATCTTGGAACTCGTTCCCACCATAGTCAAGCAAGCGAACAATACTTACAAGCTGAATCTCGTCCCAATATTCCGAAATTCATCCTGTACATCCAGTAGGTCAATTTTCTTCAGTCTCCCGATCATCTCACGGCTCTTCTCCGTAGTTAGAATTAGAGAAGACAGAAATTTGCGCCTGTATCGCATTTACATTGTTTCTAAAATTCCCTGGCCCATAGAGGAATAAAATAAAAAAAAACTTACATCATGATTTTTTCCGCTATGAAAAAAAAATAGAGACGCTTCTGCAGATGTCGAGTTTTACGGAATGTCGAGTTTCCGGGACTCTACTGTACTGAAATTCGAACCTTACATAGCAATCTGCAGTGCCGCCAACTCTGCGAGTCTTCTTGTTGGCGCACAAGTTACAGCTAATGCATTGTCAAGCTTACGCCAGCACCGTCTTAAGAGTGTTAATTTTTTTATTGCTTACCGTTTACGCCTATAACTTGCGTGTGTTCGAGTCCACCCTTCAAACGCTACAACTTGGTATGGCTTTCATTAAAATATCGCATTCCCAGGTCGTGCCCTTCCTCTGTCAAGTGAAGTTCTACAGAGTGACGTGGATGCCAGGCTGCTGCGTGGTAGTGTAACCTGAGTAATGCACAGCTTGCTAACAGCAGAAGGAATGTAATTTGCAAGATCTGTTGAAAGCTGTTTTCAGGAAAAAGACATTTTCGTACTGAAAATATAATAAATAAGCTAAAGATTACGGAGATTTCTGAGCTTATAGAAAATTACGAACACATTTGGATTGGCACTTTTAGAGAGTGTAATACTAACGACGCAGACATGTGAACATTCAAGTTCGGTGGCAAGAGAAGATATAGATCCATGTAAAAAATTAGGCTATGCATTGAGTGTAGACGAAACATACCATTGATCTAATTCTTGAGCTTTTGTTGATATGATGATGATGATGATGATGATGATGATGATGATGATGATGATGATGGTGGTGGTGGTGGTGGTGGTGGTGGTGGTGGTAGTGGTGGTGGTTGTGAGGATATTTTCTATTTTAATGAAAGCGAAATAAATTAAATAAGAAATGCCTAGGTGATAGAGTTACGAGATTTCCCATTACGAAGGAGACAAAAAGAAATTATTCTAAAATCAAAATGTGCCTATTACAGTACTTTGAAGGATAATGATTGTGGTGGTGATGGTGTTGAATCATTTTTTGGGGTGCATCCCTTTCCGCAGCTATAGCAAATTATTACAACGGGAACTTATAGCAGTTTATCAGGTTCTTTGTGACAAATATTAACGAAGGGACTATAATTATATGTATTTATAATATATGTATATCTTGTTATGTTTTATATATGTATATTAATTGACTGGACATAATAGGTTTAATGTAAAACATTCTTAGGCTTACCTCGAAAAGGAAGTAAAGGCGAGCAAAATTGTATTAAACTTTTTTTGTTTGAAATATCTCAAAGAATAATCTCCTGAATGGTATTATTTACGGTTCACTCTGTATGTAAATGAAACTAAAAAGATTCCAGGTAACAATAATAATAATTTATTTATTCTGACGAAGTTAAGGCCATCAGGCCTTCTCTTCCACTTAGCCAGAAACAAAAGAAGCTGATACAATTTTACTAATATTTAAAGAGCACCAATAAAAAAGTTATGCAGTCATGCAAGCACAATTTGAGTAAATTAATGCAAACATACTAAATAATAATTACAAAATAATATAAGGCTAGAAGTTACATTCAGTGAATATGCAAGCGGTAGGTGAACCAATATTACAAATTACAAGAATAACAAATTCAAAGTAAATTATAATTATACAACACTGAGGAAAATTATATATATATGCACACAAAGGAGAATTAATCATGAATACTGGTCACGTGTTTAAACAATTTACTTTTAAATTGCAATATCTTTCGACAGTTCCTAAGGGAGCTGGGTAGGGAGTTCCAGAAACGAATTGCTGATACTGTGAAAGAGGAAGAATAGTGAGCTGTTTTATGGCAAGGCATAGATAATAAAGGGTCACTTTTAGAACGAGTACCCAGGCTGTGATAAGAGGACAAGAAATTAAAACGCACCGAGAAATAGTTAGGCGAAGAAGTATTGATGATGCGATATAGGAAAATTAGTGAATGGATATAATCTTCGGTCCTGTAATCTTACCCATTGGAAGGTGTAATGTGGTCGTATTTGCAAAAGAAACGTACGCAGGCATTATGAACGCACTGCAATCTTTGGGATAAATTAGAATTTAAATCCGTTAGTAGAATGTCGCAATAGTCAAAATGTGGCAGCACCAATGTTTGTATGAGAATGTGCAGTACAATAAAAAATATAATTCGGAAAGAACGCAATACAAATTTTGTAAGAATACGACTGTGCCATCGGATGAAAATAACTTGTATAGAGGTGAAAATACTAAGACGATACAATATCGTGAAATGTTATTCTGATTTTTCGTGAAGGGATGTCCACAAATAGAGCACAAGCAAATAAAATATAAGTGGAATAAACGATTTGAAACAGCCAGTCATCGCATTCTGAAGCCAGTGTTGAGTACCAAGTGAATGGAACAAAACTTTCCAATACTTATTTACTTACTTACTTACTTACTGGCTTTTAAGGAACCCGGAGGTTCATTGCCGCCCTCACATAAGCTCGCCATTGGTCCCTATCGTGAGCAAGATTAATCCATTCTCTATCATCATATCCCACCTCCCTCAAATCCATTTTAATATTATCTTCCCATCAACGTCTCGGCCTCCCTAAAGGTCTTTTTCCCTCCGGCCTCCCAACTAACATTCTATATACATTTCTGGATTCGCCCATACGTGGTACATGCCCTGCCCATCTCAAACGTCTGGATTTAATGTTTCTAATTATGTCAGGTGAAGAATACAATGCGTGCAGTTCTGTGTTGTGTAACTTTCTCCATTCTCCTGTAACTTCATCCCTCTTAGCCCCAAATATTTTCCTAAACACCTTATTCTCAAACGCCCTTAATCTCTCTTCCTCTCTCAAAGTGAGAGTCCAAGTTTCACAACCGTACAGAACAACCGGTAATATAACTGTTTTATAAATTCTAACTTTCAGATTTTTCGACAGCAGACTGGATGATAAAAGTCTCTCAACCGAATAATAACAGGCATTTCCCATATTGATTCTGTGTTTAATTTCCTCCCGAGTATAATTTGTATTAGTTACTGTTGCTCCAAGATATTTGTATTTTTCCACTTCTTCGAAGGATAAATATCCAATTTTTATATTTCCATTTCGTACAATATTGTGGTCACGAGACATAATCATATACTTTGTCTTTTCGGGATTAACTTCCAAACCTATCTCTTTACTTGCTTCAAGTGAAATTTCCGTGTTTTCCCTAATCGTTTGTGGATTTTCTCCTAACATATCCACGTCATCCGCATAGACAAGAAGCTTTCCAATATCTTAAATATTTAGCCAGTAAGGCCGTACTGTGAACATGATGGTGATAATGACTTACCGTTATCACCCTCGTTGAAGGAATTACCTTATTCTTCAAAGCTATAGTCCATTCAGTCCTTTGATTGAAAGAAGAGTGAAGCTTCCTGGTGCCCCTTTATGTAGCACGCCGTAAGAACCACCTTCAACAGATTTTATTACGTAGTAAATTACACAGGGGGCTGATATCTGCACTCTCGCAGGATTCAGGTTCGGCAATCGTTTCCTTATTTCAATGGTGCAGACATAGGCGGTGAATACTTTAGGAATAAGAAGAAGAAATTGCCGTCATTGTTTGAACCACTTCGTAAAATATTGTGCCTTCAAGTCCATTCTAATTATATGCTCCTGTATTCACGCTTCCTGCTTCACCTTCGTCCCCTACGTAAGTAAACACAGTCGTCCTCATATTTAATAGCAGCGACGCTGAAGCCGTTGCCGAACAGTTGTAATGTTCGCATTTTATGTTGCGATGCCTTTGTACTTTTTATTCGAGGATTGTGGAGTAAATAATTGATGTTACCTAGAGGTTAATTGCTCTTTTAGTATCGATTAAGGAGATGTGACCCCATCCTTTTTGAAGAATAATTTAAGAGAGGTCACATGAAACCAGTCGTGTAACCCTGTTCGATCGTAAAATGATCCTTTATTTATACAGCCTCTCACTGAATTGATAATCAATTAATTTCCTGCAAGTCGGCTTGGATGCTAATGAGGCTGCCTTATTATCTTCTGCTTCTTCTCCTCGTCGTCGCTCTTCCTACTCTTCAACTTCTTCCTTTCCTGTCTTCCTCCGTCTCTTGCTCTCCCTCTTTAGCCCCTTTGTTATTATAATTCCTGCTCATCTTACATATTATATTTATTTTCGTTTCACCTCCTCTTCAACTTTCTTCCTTCCATCCTCTCTGTCTTCAACCTTCTACAGATACTTTCCTCACTTTTTCCTATTTTTCATCCTTATAATTAAACTATTTCGTATATTTATTTTCTCTTCCCCATTTTATACATCTTTTCCACCGTCTTTCTTCCCCTATTCAACGTAATTATTCCTTATTCCTCTTTGTGCATTTCAACATGTTTTTTCTTTGTCTACCTCACCCTTACAGTGTCTTCTTTCTATCTTTTCCTTTTCAAAATCATAATTTTTATCTTTCTCCTTTTCAACATCTTCCATTTCTTTCTTCTTCCTTTTAAAAATCTTTCTTTCTTGCCCACCTTCTCCGTTTCAACATTTCTCTTTTCCCTCTTCCTCGATTTCAGCATCTTCCTTTTCTCTCTTCCTCCTCAACATCCTCCTTTCCTCTTTTTCTTCTTTTTAACATCTTCCTTTCCAATCTTCCTTCTTCTTTTCAACATTTTACTTTCCTGTCTTCTTCGTTTTCAACATCTTCCTTTCCTCTTTTCCTCGTTTTCAACAGCTTATTTTTCTCTCTTACTCGTTTTCAGCATCCTCATTTCCTCACTTCGTCGTTTTCAACATCCTCATTTCCTCACTTCCTCGTTTTCAACATCATCATTTCCTCACTTACTCACTTTGTCGTTTTCATCATCTTCCATTCCTCTGTTTCTCGTTTTCAACATCTTCCTTTCCTGTCTTACTGGTTTTCATCATCTTCCTTTGTCCTCTTTCTCGTTTCTAACATTCTCCTTTCCTCTTTTTCTTCTTTTTAACATCTTCCTTTCCAGTCTTCCTTCTTTTTTTCAACATTTTCCTTTCCTGTCTTCTTCGTTTTCAACATCTTCCTTTCCTCTCTTCCTCGTTTTCAACATCATCATTTCCTCACTTCCTCGTTATAGACAGCTTTCTTTCCTCTGTTTCTTGTTTTCAACATCTTCCTTTCCTGCCTTACTGGTTTTCAACATCTTCCTTTCCTCTGTTTCTCGTTTTTAACATCTTCCTTTCCCTTCTTTCTCGTTTTCAACATCTTCCTGTCCTCTGTTTTTCGTTTTCAACATCTTACTTTCCTATCTTACTAGTTTTCAACATATTCCTTTCCATTCTTTCTCGTTTTTAACATTTTCATTGGTTTCCCAGATTTATCGGGAAATCTCAAACCTCTCGTGTCATTACTATAGATAAATAGTCCAATTATTTCAGAATAAGGATTAATGTATAAAATATTTACAATACTTCAGGAACAATGTAGATACAGTAAGGACATAATTGTTTAAGTTTGATCAAAATAGAAGTAGCCTATATGTGGCGGAGGTGATGATGTTGATTGCGTTCCCAGATACCGTGCTAACACTTCATTTGACTTAGGTTTTACGAGCAATTTATCAGTAACTTAATAGATGTTCGTGAATAAATTAACATTCAGTGTTGATTTCGTTATCCTATTCACAGAGTGAAATTTATTTGGCCCGCCAGTAAGACAGAGTTATTAAAAGAGCCTCCTACAGAAGTGTGGCGAGTGTTCTATTGAATTTGATGCGTAGATGCGATGCTCTGATCCGTGACTGGACTGCAGAATATTCTACAAGCTCTTATATAACGTAACGGATGCGTAATTTTATGTAACATAATTTACCACATGAGGGACTTGGGGAAGTACACGCTTCAAAAGCGGAAGTAAGTTGTGACCTTGGATTCTTGAAATAAAGAGCAGTGACCTAGATTATACGTGCGGACTTGTTGTAATTAATTAATATTATAGAATCTATTAAAATGAATAGGATTTCTTGTTCATTCTTCCTCCCTATTGCAAACATTTTGAATTAAAGGTGATTTGGATTAGCGGGTCTATGTAATCGTGTGACCAGCACGGCCCAAGGCCAGTGCTTAATAATTTCAATATAGTGGATACAATACGGGAGACACTCATTTCCTCGGAAGTAAATAAATCATCACTTCCATGTCAGAAATCATACTTTGTTTTGTTGACATTTATCTTGTTTAGGCCTACACACGTATTTACGACGTTCTTTTTAACGTAGTAAGTTATTCGGAAACAGATCTTCACAACCTAACCGTAAGTACTGTAGTATGTACACATGGCGCTCTTCCTATGTGCACGCATGCCCAGTCACTGCTTGAGCTTTTAGTGGAGGTCGACTGTAGTATAGTGGGATTCACGTAAGATTACTTCCTAAAATGCTAATATGACTATATTTTCAATGTTACCATCTGCTAGCAGATACCACCAAAGCAAGTAAAACCACATGCTATGTACGGAAATAATAATAATAATAATAATAATAATAATAATAATAATAATCTGATTAATCTAATATTAAAATATATTTTGTCTAGCAACATATTCATTGATTTGACTTAAACAGTTCATGATTAATGAGATCTACCCTAAAAAATTCAGTTTGTCTGACCACATGAAATGATTAGTACCAATTCCGAATACTGAATATCACTTAAAATGTATATGCCTATTAATTCATTACAGTCTTCTGCCCAAGGGCAGGTCTTTCAGTGCAAACCCAGCATTCTCCAATCTTGCCTATTTTCTGCCTTACTCGTCTCCGCATGTGATCTATATATTGTGACTTTTAATTCAAAACAATAATGTAACTTTTATTGTCACAACAATAATCACTTTCTATAATTGAATTTAAACACTCCCATCAACAATGGGATTTCCACTCCACACAGCAACACAGTATTCGTTATTGCACTCCACAGACGACAATGACAATTCACTTGGATTATTGAGAACAACAATGTACTGCTAATCTCAACTAATGTTCACAAAGCACTATTTACAAAACAAAATTGTCAGTTCTCAGTTCACAGTTCGTTGCCTTGGCTAGTTCTTCTAGCTCATTTACTCATGTTCACAGTATATCGAACCCAAGACTTCCAGAGACGGTCCATTGCACTCGAACTCAAGACTTCCAACTGCGTTGCTTCCGCCTGGACGCTGCTCAAGTTCACTCGCGTGTCGAACCCTAGACTGCTGGTTCACAAGCTGACTCGCTGTCCAACAACAACTGACTGGTTCCTTCTTCGCGTCTCCTATTTATCACTAAATCATAGTTTCTAGAAAGTACTGTTTCCAGTGTCTTCCACCTGTTACTCGCGGCTTCTGTTTCCGCACGTCTGTTCGGGAGGTTTCACAGCGAAGCACCTACAGCTTTGCGTCCCCCTTTGCCTCGCGCCGCAGTGCTGGCCGACTTGCGTGTTTCCCTTTTCCGCCGCCTCGCGGAACTCGACTCGTCTCTCTCCTGTGGGACGAGTGATCGATTCCCGAGGCAGCTGTCACAATATTTTAATGTCGTCTAACATCTGATATCGTCTTCTGCCTCGAACTTTTCTCCCGTTCACCATTCCTTCCAGTGCATCTTTCAGTAAACAGTTTCTTCTTAGCCATTAGCCCATCCTATTTCTTTTTCTCTTCCGGATCAGTTTCAGTATTATTATTTCTTCACCCAATATTTCTAGCACAGTTCTATTTCTTATTCGTTTGTCCATTCCCCAAGTACCGTTCTTCTCCATATCCACATTTAAATTGCTTCTAGTCGCTTCTTTTAACTTCGTCGTAATGTCCATGTTTCTTCCCCACACAATGACTCCACACAAAGCACTTCACTAGTCTCTTCCTTAATTCTTTTTTCCAGAGGTCCGCAGAAAGTGCTTGTTTTTCTGTTAAAAGCTTCCTTTGCCATTGCTATCCTTTTGAATTCCTGGCAGCAGCTCATATTACTGCTTATAGGCCTATAGTAGTACTCACCAAGTAGGGTATTTCAAACTGTTCACTTGCCTAGCATTGTTATTTGAAGGGTTCAGAACTATAGTGGGCTAAGCGCCATTTACTAAAACTGTAGAAAACAAGAGTTAAATTGAAGTTATTACCATACAGTAATTCAATGGAAACATATAGCAAGTAATATAAAGTATACACATTAAAACTAAATGATATGTCAATCGTCATTAAACTATGGTATTCACTTAACTTTAACCCTTGCTTTCTCCGTTTTTAATAAATGGCGCTTGGCCCACTATGGCTCTGAACCCTTCATTTATCAATAAAATTGTAAATTAGGCCGACAAACTTTGAGATCGGATAGATAACCTTCCTTCAGGAACCCATGGGCTGCGACACTTTCTTTCAGAGCAAGAGAGGTTTATGTCATTAGGCTACATGGTTCGATCGTGAAGGAAGAGATTCAAGTAATTAGATACGCGAAAAGTGAAACAAATCATTAATGTTACAGGCACAATTTATTGACCCAAACATATAGAAAAACACAAACGAAACAAACCGAATGAAAAAGAAAGAACACTCATTTCAGTGTTAAATTAGCAGTATGGATCCATTTATTTACTGTCTCATCACTACAAGTGCTGGAACATTCACTTCCAGACAAGAATTGCATCGACATGCCATACTTTATCGTACCCTAGCAAAGACGCCAGGCATTTCCCTGATTTCAGTTAGTGCGCAGACAGTGCGTGATGCAAGATCTTCTTCAGAGTCAACAAGGGTTTCATAAACCACAAGTAGTAATCAAATTGGATTAATGCATGATATCGAGCTCGGGGAATAAACAAACCGGGACGAAGAATGATACATTATGAATGAATGAATGAATGAATGAATGAATGAATGAATGAATGAAGATAGATATACGGTACCTTATGACTGAGGTATTGCAGGTTGTGGATCTTCATATATTGGCAGGGAAATACTTCACCGTCGCGTCGTCAGGTGCAAGGGAAGGGCAGTTCCAGGGAATGGCTTGCAAGGATCACGTACACATCGTGCCGTGGCCGAGTGCTTCCTGAATAATAACTTAATTACCATTCAAAGGTACGGAATCGATGAATTAGCTGGCGTCTTACGCAACAGTTCTAATCATGGCCTTCAATAATGCTGTTTCAATAATCAATTCGATAGTCATTTTTTATTAACAAATGAACCCTCCCGTATAGAATAACTTACATTTTGTTCCTTATTTGGTTGTGAGGTGTGGTTGTGAACACAATGACTGGATTGAGAAATGTAGTAGTCCATATTTCTTATTGCATCTTTTCACTTTCGTCGAGACCGGTCCTGGGACGTATTAATAATAATAAACAGTTGAAACACGAGGCAGTGCCGTGTAATTGCAGCTCATGTATCACGGCTACAAACTGGATCCGCCGCTGCCGATATGGATCATATATGTGAATTGAATTTGAGAACGGGGGTTAGATGAAACTGGAATATGGTGATAAATCACTGGCTACTTAACTGAGGTAAGTGTAAAACTTGCACGGTAGTAGATAGTTCCTTTCACCCTTCGTGGAGGCACAGGGCCTTCATGAGAGAATGGTTTCGGACCCGGTTTTTAGCTACTATTTTCTGACCAATCTAACTGTAGATTCGTTCAGCAGGCGACTTCTCATTAGGAGGTGCGGGTTCATTGCTGGACACACCCTCTGAGATAATATTTGTAGTGGCCGCGGGGGTTGCTTTTTGTGATTTTCGTCTTATCATTTAGTTTAAAATGGACGTTATATAAAGACAAATGTGGATGTTGCGAGCAAAACCGGTAATTTCCAAACTAGTATTTGTTTTTTCCAGGAAGTAGAAAGGAGCCTTCACTATACTCCAAAGTGAACGATAATTTTTTGTGTTGTGAAAGTTACGTCCGTTATTCTGATGGTATGAATAATCATGATTTTAATTATTTTCTATGCATTTTATAGACAAAAATCTGTTGGAAATGTCCAGTTTTGTTTGGAAATGTGAGGGAAATGTTCACTTTTGTTCTTCCGGTTCTTATACAGTTATGAGATGATTATATTTGCCATTTGAACCGTTGACCCGTCTTCGCCTGTAATCCCAAGCAAGAGTCTTTACGGGTCAGACCAGCAGAATCCTGGTATTTAAAGAAATGTCACTGCTCTATCACTTTTCAATTCGCCATGGCTTTTGACAAGGACAGACTCGCTTCCAAAGAACTCAGGCCAAGATGACCGGATTTTATTTATTTATTTTATTTCGTGTCTATACTGATACCGTATATCATATTAATAATCTGTCTGTGTGTGTGTGGGGGGGGGTGGTGTGAGTGTGAGTGTGGGTGTAAGTTTAAAGCTGCGAGTTACGTAAATCTGCATTTTATGCTGTCATGCCCAAATTCAGATCCTGGTTTGATGCGGACATTATTGGAGATATTAATTCCTGTAATATTTTAAAATGATACAAGTAAAGTTACAAGTTATTAATTCTTTTATTAAAATACCTTTTCGTTGTAAGTGCATACTTAAAACAACCAAACAAATGTTAATGTTAATTTGTGGTATTTATTTACGATAGACAGCCTTACATTTCTCAAAATGTAGAAAGTGACTGTTTCGTGCAAATGTGTTTTCAGTATGAACTCTTCTCTGCAGAAATCTTTGCACTTCATTCTTTTGAGCCTTTTCATTAGAGCTTTGCATGGGCTCGGGTCAAGCCCGCGGGCCGGGCTCAGGTTGAAATTCATTCATATCGAGTTCTGGTCGGGGTCTGGCCTTAAATAAACGCAAATTGTTTCCGCGAATTATATGTTCATTAAAAAATAATGCATGCTTTCCGTCTCTAGATTATAATTTTTCTTCACATATTACTTTTGTGTCCCGCGCCGTGGCGTCGTGGTCTAAGGCTTCCTGTCTAGGACTTGCGTTACGGAATGCACACTGGTTCGAGTCCTCATGGGGGAAGAAATTTTCTCATGAAATTCGGTTACGCAAACCATCTATAACGGCTGGGAGGCTCACCGTGCTAACCACATGATACCTTCATTCTGGTTGGATGATCGTCCACTCTGCTTCGGCATGTGGTCGGCTGGTCGGTCTTGGCCCTTCGTGGGCTGTAGAGTCACGGATTATTATATTATTATTATTATTATTATTATTATTATTATTATTATTATTAGGCCTATTAATTTTTTAGAATATTTATGTTTAATATATCAATTTTCCTTCATTATGTCAATTATTCCTTCGATCCAAATTGTCTTATTTAACACTAAATTGTGTTTGTTTAACTCTTTAGAATTGCATGTAACTAAACACATCTACATTTTGCTCTTACTATTATTATTATTATTATTATTATTATTATTATTATCATTATTATTATTGTTGTTATTATTATTATTATATTGTTTTTTGTATTGATTTTATACATATTTTTATACATACGTACGTAAGTACATACATACATACATATATACTTGCTATGTATTTTTATTGTGGCCTTAAGTCTGACAGTACCAGTAAAAATAAATGAAACAAATAAATTAACAGATAATATAAATTGTAGGAAAGGTCACCGTAGTTTCAATCTTTATCACTAGAATGCATTTTCAACAGTCTCCAATGTCAAATTTTGAGTCATTAATAAAACGTCAACTGCAGAACAAATAACATACAAGTGTTCCCTCATAGTACCTGTGCCACGCGCCAACGCGTCATCACGCCAATATAGTCTGTGAACAACTAACCTTATTTCCGTACGCCGTCGGACAGAATACAATCCCTAGTTATTACTTTTTCTAATGAAATAATGCGTTTATTTCAATAGTGTATTTCCATTAAATTCCATATCCTTCTATTCTTTTGGTACTTGAATTGTAAAAGTTGAAACTCCTTGCAGATGAATGTGATCTGATCCTACTCTCTGCGCCGGATATTATCGGACTGAGCCTTCACTCTCTGAGGTTGAGGATACTTCAAGTGGATGGCATGGACACTTGGGGCTACAGAATAACGACTTCACACTCACATTCCTTTGTTTCGTTACGCTTCTTCTTCCATCAGATATGTACTCTAAAGCGTGTTTAAGAATGATGTTAAAGTACGTACGTAGAACGTGGTCTTCCCAAGTTATGTTACACCAAATTATCTCGTTAGGACCTGAACATGGAATTCATATTTTGTAGGTGTGTTCACTTGGTATACTATCTGCTCTTGTACATCTTTTAATAATTCTTAAACGTTCCAAATCTGATGCTTCTGTCTGAAGGTCAATAGGCTAAATTTTAACAGTATTCTCATACTCACTTTATGGCGAAGGAAATGGCCACTCTACCCCATTACCTCCTGGTCTAGTTGCCTCATAAGTGATGCCTTATTGGTATCACTTGTGAGGGTCAGATCTATCTTCGGACAGTTGACTAAATAACAACATATTGACTTTAAGGGATTAGGTACAGCTCACAGCAATAAAATTTTGAAAATATTCAACATTTTTTTTCCTCCATTACTGTATCTTGTACAATAATGAAAATTGGTATGTGTAAAACACTGTCCTTCTGCTATATGAAAAAAATATTTTTACAATAAAAAAAATATTTACCTTTTTTTTCCCCAAAATTCATTTCACTGTGCAATGATGAAGCATTTCCCACATAACTCAAAAACTATCCAACATACTGTGATGAAATTTTGTGTCTGTATTTATGCATGTTATATCTACAATATGATGAAAGATCACTTCTCTACCTTTCATAGATTGTCTGATAAAAAATAAATTCATTTAAAAAATGTTCAAGTATCAATACTTTCTTCTAACACAAAATAAAAAAAGAACATTATTTATTAAGAAATGTAGTTGAAAGAACATGATATTGTAAACATGAGTTTCAGTAATAAAATAAAAGAGAGAGAACATAAAAAGTTAACAAGTTTGTGAATTATAAGGGAAACGCTTGATCACTGTACAGTGAACTGCCACCAATTTCAATTTGTAATATATATATATATATATATATATATATATATATATATATATATATATATATATATATAGTCGACCTGGTTGGCAAGTTGGTATAGCGCTGGCCTTCTATGCCCAAGGTTGCGGGTTCGATCCCGGGCCAGGTCGATGGCATTTAAGTGTGCTTAAATGCGACAGGCTCATGTCAGTAGATTTACTGGCATGTAAAAGAACTCCTGCGGGACAAAATTCCGGCACATCCGGCGACGCTGATATAACCTCTGCAGTTGCGAGCGTCGTTAAATAAAACATAACATTTTATATATATATATATATATATATATATATATATATAATTTTTTAAATTGAAAAATATTTTTTTTTCATGTAGCATAAGGACAATGTTTTACACATACCAATTTTCATTATTATACAAGATACAGTAATGGAGGAAAAAATGTTGAATATTTGCAAAAAATTTACTGTTATAAACTGTACTTAACCCCTTAATGAGAACGTCGTCAGTGCTTTATAAAATTTGGTATTTTTTGCTTGGCAGGACAATGACTGTGACAAGAGAGGAAAATATACGGAGAGAAAATTTTGAAATTTTGAAAATTTGGTGTCTCGCATCCCTACGAAGATTTCCTTTATTATCTTCCATTTGTAACATCGAGTAAACCGCGAGCTGATATGTAAATGGCTGTTAAAACCTTTAATAATGTATTGTCAGTATTTTATTATAATGAAAGATGAGTGGAACAGAGAAAAATTCTTTCCGGCACCGGGATTTGAACCCAGGTTTTCAGCTCTACGTGCTGACGCTCTACCCACTAAGCCACACCGGATTACCATTTCGATATCGGATCGAATCCTCTCAGTTTAAGTTCCACCTCTTGGGTTCCCTCTAGTGCCCTATCCTCATGCACTGCGTCATAGATGTATGACAATGGAACAATGTCCACACATGTGCAGAGGTGCACTCCTTATGAGTGACTAAGTGGCTGAGAACCGACGGAGTAAACGCCATCTTTTAATCACAAAGTAATTATTTTTCGCATATCATATATTATTACGATGTACCGAAGTACACATGATATTTCCGTGCAGAAATTCTGAGTCATTTGATGAAAGATGGAGTGGAACAGATGTCGGATCGAATCCTCTTAATTTAAGTTCCATGTCTTGGGTTCCCTCTACCCTCATGCACTGCGTTTGTTATTAAATTGACATGGTAATATCACAGTCTAGTATATACAGTCACGAAGCTCAATATGTAGTAAATATGCATCCATAGATAGTTGCTAACCACTAGGATCGCTGCTATCGCCTCATTGCAGACAATGCGAAATAGTACCTGCACAGTCTATTGTTCCTAGTACCCTGATAAACTCGAGCTTCGTGACTATATATGCTAGACTGTGGTAGTATGTTGTGTACGTGAGTAGCATTCTCATTGTTCAGTGCCTATATTGCCCTATACGAATAAGCAGCTGTGAATACACGAAACGGGGCGGTCAGACGAGTCAAGAGCCCTCCTTTGCAAGCGAAGCTAGTATGATCCATGTACTTGTACTCAAAGTAACCAAACGCAGAACTCTAATTATAATACACAAAATGTTATTATAACTCCAGGCGAAGGAGTAGTATGAAGAGAATATGCAGCAGTTTTATTATTCAGTGTCGTTGGAAATTTGTACCATATTCTCCAACAAAGAATTAACTGTTCTTGGGAGTTGCAATCTACAGTACTCTGATGAATCAGTATTTCAGTGCCATCTGGTGGACGGACCGGTGAGCACTGAGGTACGTCACGCAAAGCTTTTGGTGTGCTAAAATCTTCATTATTGCGCGGCAACGTATTTATCTCTTTGTGTGGAATCGTGAGATGTCACTCCCTGCGGGAGTGGCCCATGACTGCCTCAAGGGCACGACGTCACACCCCACCCTCCGGCTGTAATTAGGCAGCTGCCTTCCTCTTTATACCTTACGAAACATTTAGCAGCGCATCTAGCGACTCCTCACTTCTAAGACCCAGTGGAGCGACTCCAGAAGGCATTAAATAAATGACTTCTATTAAAATTTGTTTTCTATTTTATCGGTTATTTAACTATACTAACGAGGTTATCTAGCGTCAGTAAAGTTTGTAATAGCAATATGCTCGTATTTTGACCAGATGACTCCGATGATTCCTTATGAGATTACTTGGCATTAATCTTCTGGCCTAGTTGCCTCATAAGTGGTGTCTTCTTGGTGTCACTTGTGAGGTTCGGAACTGTCTTCGGACAGTTGACTAAACAACAACAATCATACCTTGAGCTACTCCGGTGAACTTTAATTTATGGAATTTGTGATTTACTAATCAGGTACGTCAAACTCAGTGTCAAAATAAACCTACACAGCACGGTACCAGACTCGGAGCAGATGATGTAAAGCAGACAATTCAATCGTAGCTGTTAGGCGGCGTCATTCAGTGTTCTGTGACCGATCACATTGCATTGTGCGAATGTAAGACCAGGGAAATTTCTTGTGCACGATTACTACATTATTTAGCGACAAGCTTATGGTCTCGAAATTCGAAGATTCAGTGGGACATACTATATTCTTGTTTTTGTTAAAATTCAGTTCTTCATAAATTGTCTGTCTGAATAAGTTCGATGTATTGCGACAATCATGTGCACTAGTTCATAACTTGCTCTCACACTATACACCTTCATGTTCTACGAAAACATAAAAAAAAAAAACAGCGCTAATCGACAAGTTATCACGGTCTAGTATATACAGTCACGAAGCTCAATACGTAGTAAATATGCATCCATAGATAGTTGCTAACCACTAAGATCGCTAATATCGTCTCATTACAGACAATGCGAAATAGTACCGGCACAGTCTATAGTTCCTAGCACCCTCACAACTCAAGTTTCGTGACTGTATATACTGGACTGTGTTATTATCTCAGTTTTCACAGAATTCCATGAAGCTTTCACTCATTCACAAAGTTAGTATCGACGCATAAGTTGCACCATGCTTTTCAGAAGTGTGTCTTATACTTCGGAAAATACGGTAGGCTACATAGCCTAGCGGGGAATGAATAATAAACATTAATAGTATACATAAGTAATTATAATAAAAATATGTACCTTACGGAATAATTAATGCAGGTCCCGGTTATTAATACGTATTATTTATATTACTAGTAGGCCTACGCCTTTTTTGCATATTAACGATGATTCTTTGAAATAGATTTTTAAATTCCTCTTAGGATTGTTGTTTAGTCAACTGTCCGAAGACAGGTCTGAACCTCGCAAGTGATACCAACAAGGCACCACTTATGAGGCAACTAGGCCTGGAGATAATGAGGTAGGATGGCTTTTTATAATAGGGCTGTTCGGAAATACTGCCTGTCTGGCTCGAACTAGTGACCTGCAATGTTCGAACATTAGAGAGGTAATTAATACATTAATAACGTCTTATTTCATATGAGACACTAATCGCAAGATCTGTGCTAGCATCATTAAGCTGTTAAAACATGAAGGGATGGAGTGGAGACAGTGAATATTTTTATAACAAGCTGGAACAAACATAACAGGCGAACGTAGGTGAATATCGAACTCCGCCATATTCGACAAATTTGAAACGAATATAGCGCCTGCACGACCCTAGCTGGAAAAATTGCATCATATAACACAGAGTAAATACTAAACAAGTGACACACTAATGAGGTGTGTAGGCCTATTCATTTAAGTCTTCTTAAATTCATAATTCGGTGGTGTTCGGGTAAAGGGGATTGTCTTTTTTGTGCATATGGAATTTTTTTCCGTGAATATGTTAGGAGAAAATCGACAAACGATTAGGGGAAACGCGGAAATTCTACTTGAAGCAAGTAAAGCGATAGAGTTGGAAGTAAATCCCGAAAAGACTAAGTATATGATTATGTCTCGTGACCAGAATATTGTACGAAATGGAACTATAAAAATTGGAGATTTATCCTTCGAAGAGGTGGAAAAATACAAATATCTTGGAGCAACAGTAACTAATATAAATGGCACTCGGGAGGAAATTAAACACAGAATCAATATGGGAAATGCCTGTTATTATTCGGTTGAGAAGCTTTTGTCATCTAGTCTGCTGTCAAAAAATCTGACAGTTAGAATTTATAAAACAGTTATATTACCGGTTGTTCTGTATGACTGTGAAACTTGGACTCTCACTTTGAGAGAGGAACAGAGATTAAGGGTGTATGAGAATAAGGTTCTTAGGAAAATATTTGGGCTAAGCGGGATGAGGTTACAGGAGAATGGAGAAAGTTACACAACGCAGAGCTGTACACATTGTATTCATCTGACATAATTAGGAACATTAAATTCAGACGTTTGAGATGGGCAGGGCATGTAGCACGCATGGGCGAATCCAGAAATGTATATAGAGTGTTAGTTGGGAGGCCGGAGGAAAAAAGACCTTTGGGGAGGCTGAGACGTAGATGGGAAGATAATATTAAAATGGATTTGAGGGAGGTGGGATATGATGGTAGAGACTGGATTAATCTTGCTCAGGATAGGGACCAATGGCGAGCTTATGTGAGGGCGTCAATGAACCTCCGGATTCCTTAAAAGCCAGTAAGTAAGTAGGCTAAGTATGGAATTTAAATTCTACAAGTGGGTGTACAAGAAACAAAATAATACTTGTATTTGATGTGTTTTATTAGTGAAGAAAATTATTTGCAGTAAGGTCTATAGTTAATTTTCTTTTATCTCAAAACTCATTTTTATGACCTATCTCCCTTTACCCAAACACCATCGAGTTAGAGGCATGGATGACATTATGAATTATTTGTTATAATTTATTTTCATAATTAATTTAAATATATTTTGTGATTATTGCGACTGTTTATTTGTGTAAGAAATAAATATTGCAGATAGGCCTATGTAACAAGTTCTCTATCGGGAATCGAACTCGGGTCCACTGCATTTGTAGCTGCAAACATTAAAGCTTGAGGCACTGCAGGAAATTAGATGATATAAGTATTCATTATGTACTTATAGCTTTAATTTTTGTCAGAGTAATAAAAGTCTATCTCGATATTAATTTGTTAATAAGACGCGACTTTCTCAAAGTCTTCTGAAAGAGTACGTCTCATTTGATAGTGCTCAGAGATTCTTAATGAAATTCTTCAGAGCTTTCCTCGTGACCTCATGCCCGAAACAACCAATTCCAAGGAATATCTCCGTACAGGTGTCTTGTTTGTACAAGAAAAAAGAACTAATTTCAATAATTGCATATCTTGGGAACGGGTTGAACCCGTAATTTGGCTTCAGATCGGGAGAGGGTCAGATAGACATAATCAACACATCTGTAATTAACGGTTGTACCGTGTACTCAAATAGCACGAGACCTCCGACCCGCTTTCCACTCCTCCGCGCAAGAATGGAACAAGCCATCTCATTTTGAATAATGACTGGATTGCTTTTCGAAGTTAACAGATTAATCATTTGGAATCATATGTCTAAAATGAAATTTTTCTCCTTTTTTATCAGTCGCTCCACTATGCCAGGAATGTTTCCTAAGCGGTCACCTACCGTCATGACTGGTTGAGTATGCCAAAGAAATTAATAACACAGAAACCAGATACTCGTATATAAAAAGCTCTTTAACTGCACTTAATATTGCAGAACGCATTCAGAGCCCACATTAAGATGACAGAACAATACTTAAACAACACTATAATGAGAATTAAAGGAAAAAGTTTTTTTTTTTTTTTTTTCCGCAGAGAACCACTTTCATAAGTCTATTGGTGATGTGCTCCTGTCATTTTACCGACATTTCATGAATAAGCTAAGACTGAGATCAACAGAATTTTCTTGCGAATTTTATACAGATTGATTCACGAAGATTTACCGTCCTTTACGGAGGTTATTTCTGAAGACATTTTCAGAGTTATACTAATTTAAAGTTGTTTGTAAAATACGTTTTTTCTTTAGTTTGAAGCTAAAAGACTAGTACAAATAGATCATGAATTATTCAGAAGTATCATATCTTTAATTAGCAAGTATTATGAAGCTAAAAATGTGCTGTGAACTTCTTAGTTGCTTCGTACAGATATCTTTTTCTATTTTTAACTAGAAAATTACATTATTTTTACGCACTTATCACAATTATTACATACCACACCACTTCCGCCGACTTAATTATTTGCAGTTCAATTTTGCATCCTAATTTACAGTCTTGTAGAGTTTTTCAACACATTAAAAAAAATGTCGCCGTCCGCTTGAGTACACTTGGCCGCACGCTTGTGAACAGCAATCGTCGCGCCACGTATATAACTGCATACGGCTGTCTGATTTCCGTAGCGCTCGCGGTGGCTGCTGCCTGCACACTGACCAAGATCACTCGTTCACAGCAATGCGTTCCAATAACAAAATGTAACTCTGTAAATATTGACAATAGGACCTATGTTTATATGACTTTTTTGCTCAGAATATCTTCGGAAATAAGCTCCGTAAAGGACAGTAAAGCCTTGTGAATCATCCTGTATAGTGAGCAGTAGCGGCCGGTGATCGAAATCCTCGGTGAGGCCAGATGCAACTACATAGTTTAAGTGCATCCGATAGGAAATGTTTGTTTATGATATTAATTATTATTGTTATTATATTACTAATATCATTATTACTGTATTATTATTATTATTATTATTATTATTATTATTATTATTATTATTAGTCTATTCTTATTACTATCAATGAAAAATAATAATTTCACTCACCAAATAGCTGTTATGCCGTGAGTTTCAGTGATTGTTTCAGTGTGATGAAGCAACCCATATTATGTGTTGAAATTCCATGTCGTAGGTATCTCGGTAGTCTCTCTCTTTATTTAAAACTTCCTTTCTTTCAGTATTATTTCTTCTCGAAAAAGGACACTCTAACAATGAATTAACTTCTCCAGCATTATTTCTCTCATTTGTTTCTGTTTATATTTTCCCAAAATACATAACAACATTGGCCCAGATTCACGAAGTACAATAGTAGAACACCCTCGCTTATGTCATAAACTGAGACATAAGGGGAGAGAATCGAGTGGGCTTCTGCCTGCCAAAGAGCTGGAATTTTGTTATTTATGGCCTAGTTAGGAAGACAAGTCACCACTGCTATTCCCACCCTACTCTGCCCTTGAGGCCGGCCCATGGATGGGACGAGTGAAACGTGACCAGGCCAGACGAATTGTGCCTCAGCTACAACGTTTTAAGCGTAAACTCAAAGCCCGCGAAAGGACATGAAATGCATTGACAGACCCGGCACGAACGATTCTGGCCTCAGGAACAAATTTTACTGCAAAACAGGTCTACATACATCACAAGCCAGACCCGGCAAGAGCGATCCCGGCCTCAGGAACAAATTTTACTGCAAAACAGTTCTATATACATCAAAGTTTTCAAATGTTTCTACAGCGATATATGCTTCATTCAAATAACTAATATATTATATAAAAACACAAAATTTGATTTCAGTTAAGCCAAGTGACTGAGGCCCGGTCTCACTTGCCTCAGTCAATCAGCCGCCACTAATAGTGAGCCTGTTAAATTTTATTTACTTGCTGCTGAGTGACACGTTCATTGTCCGCAGATGCGCTACAGACTTCCTTCATGCGGCCTGGGGCCTGTTTGTCAAAACTCATGGACTAGTAATACTAGTCTGTACACTAGTAATATTAGTTTATTGTACAAGTCTGTGTTTCTAGAAACTACAAGGCTAAAGTAGTAGTTACCAGTTCACAGACTAGTAATATTGGTCGATTTCACCAGTTCATAAGTGATTCTGTTTCTCAAAATGCTAATCTAGTTGATTACACTAGTATTCAACAGGAATATTCCTACAAGACTCTAAAGACTGATGATTTCTACATTATCAGTTGCCAGTGACAACCTTTCTCAGATAAAACAAAATATTGTAGTTATTTTCTTTCAATATCTGATTTGGTGATTCCGAATGAAGTGATGAAGAAGTTGTGAGAAGAGCTAAAACTATATCGAGAAAGAACAATTATTATTCCTTTACGGGAGCATTGTTTAAATATAATGAACGGTTTAGGTAAAGTACTGAAAAGCTTGAAAAGTTGTTAAATATAGTGGGATCTGCCATAACAAGACAAAAAATAGAAGTCTTGCACTATCAGCAAAGCCTCAAATACAAATTGCTCTACAAATCGGACTGTTGATTATTTTCCAATGCTGTCTAGTCTTTCTGTCCTAGACCAGCAACACTTGCAGAATTTTTTCCTAATAATATAATACCAATTCATCAACTGCAGTAATTTTTACTGGCTTTCCTCCTCCACTGCCAGTTCTTCTGGCATTGTCAACTTTAGCCTACAAATTAAATATAAAACGACAATAATTTATGAATAGATCAAATATAAAACTGAAAAAAAATTAGCGAATTTTTCATCAAGTCATAAGTGGCATTCATGTCGGCAGTAGACCCACTAGCTACATCACAATATGTTCATATTACGATGCTATGAAATAGAATTGGTACTTATCAAAATTACTTTCTTAATGTTGGGCCAGTAAGTGTCCCTAATGTATGCATAATCTTTGTTCTGGGGTATCAGTTCCATAGCCCAAACATTACAATACTTTTTGTCCATTCGTTTACTGCATCATTTTTTGTTAACATGCTTGGAAAAGCACCGAATAATAATCCTTTGATTCATTAATCATATTGAGTATAGTTAATTTGCTTTCAACTGATGGAATTTCAACCGAAAAGAGAAATCAAAACCAAAACCAAAACACAAACAACTTAGCCTTCTAATATCAAATAACAATACTTACCAATGGCTATAAACAAATGAACTCAATCAGCTGACTAGTGAAACAGATCATGTGACTAGTGAAAAATTGTCACAAGTTACTAGACTGGTAAAATAGTTTGAGAAACAGAATCTACTAGAGCTGGTAAAATATACTCTGGTAACTAGTAACTGGTGAACTACTAAACTAGTATTTTTGAGAAACAGGCCCCTGGAAGTTAGTCGCAAAATAAATTTCTTGATAATCAGAGTACTTCCTATATGTGCGTTCAGAGACCGTTATTGCCTAGGAGAGAAGAGAGTAAGGAAGACAAGAGGGGAAAGATTTTGCGCACGCATAAAACTTACTTTTATCCACAAACATACGAGTAGCTCTTATCTCTGAAAAAATAAAGAAACCTGTTCTTGCGCTTTAGAAGTTTGGTTCTATTTCCTTTTATATATTTATTAATATTAATTTGGAAGCAATTACGTCGTGTGTAATGTGTATACCGGTAGTTTTATATTGGGTGGATAATAGAATAGGTAGCATATTATGTGTTAGGTAATGATAATTTTAGTACCTAATTATAGTACGCTTCAATGATTAATATCTTCTTCACGTTCGGAAGTAAAAAATAAGAAGCTTCACATTGAAGCGAGGGATTTTTATTTTAACCTACCTATCAAATTTCATAGAAGACAGAGTTTGTTGAACATTCTTTATCTTGATGTCAAGAACCAGAGTTCTCTTAGTTCGAATCCATCTTCATAAATTACGACGTTGCTGATATAACAGTACGTACGGCCCGGTTTTGCAGAAGGTTTTAATGGACTAGTGCTTAGTGATATGTTTCTTCTTGGTGTCCTAATTGATTACGAACTTTTTCGCCCCTCTCCCTTTATAATTTAATATTGAAGTGGGGAGTCCACAGATGTAATGGAGTCGGGAAATCACGAGCCACTAAACCAGAGATCAAATTAATAATTGTCTCAGCCAAAATAACTAATTATTTTAAAATGATAGAAATACATCAACCCTATGTTGAACAAATAATGTTCATTTATTTATTTTTTATTTGATTATTAGTTTATTTATTTTATATTTACTTTATTTTTATTTTATTATTTATTTATTTAATCTGACAGAATTAAGACTGTAGGACATTGTCTTCCATTCTACTAGATAACGCAGACAAATGCAAACAGTAACGGTAATAAATAATGCAAATTTCATAAAAGGTCGATTAAGGATCAACAGGATCAAAAGAGAACACAAGAAACCTTTAACACAAATACAAGAAAATGAAAAGTGAGGAATAGGAAATAAAAGTAATTGTGATAATATTATTATTATTATTACGAGTATTATTATTGTTGTTATTATTGTTATTATTATTATCATTATTATTATTATTATTATTATTATTATTATTATAAATGTATTACAGGTTAAGGTTAAAACTAATTTTATATGACTTAAATGAAAGTTATTATACGTATTATGTCTTAAGGCTAAGTTTTGTGATAATTTAGATTATTTCAGAATATGATATTCGAAAGCGCTTGTTTCTTAATCAGTACGAACGTAAAGGTAAAAGAAACGTGACAATAACGCTATTTCGGAGTCATTATTGACACTGCTATCAATGATAAGATGTTTTGCGATGGGCTGTACAGACATTTGATAAGCTCATGACTAATAAGAATACTGAAGAAGTAATAAATGTGGAGTTCTTGGGGCTGCAAGTAAGGAATTGAATAAAGTAACAATTTGTTCAGGCTTCTCACATCACTACTAAGTAGATTTTCGTTGGTATTTCTACTCCGCACAAACAAAATTATCTTTACGATGATGCATCATTGGGTTTTCGTTCGCGGAAATTGACTTTAAAAAATTGAGTTGTCATTTTCCCAACTAGCGCTGTGGATATTTAGGCGATTTAAAATTCTGACATACAATATAGCCTATCAAAGACTTCCTTTTACTTTGTCTTTGTTATATTAAAGTCACATGGACTTCACACATACAGGCCTACACACTGTGTATAATTAAAATTATATTCTAATAAATACCGTAGAAGCAGTCGTTTATACGAGGCTAATGTAAGATAGTTAATTACACTTGTTCATTTTTAAAGTAGATCAGTTCCACACGTTTATGTATGAAGATTTATTTTTATATTAATAGCATCCATAAGTTGTTAGACCGCTATTGGTGAAGTCTTAATCCGTTTCTTGTGTTTGATTTAGTGTTACATGGTACAGTTTTTTTTTTGTGCCGGTAGCTGATTTGCGAGCTGCCATCTCAGTAGTGCATAAATGTATCATTGGTCCAAGGTTGAACAGGTGGCTGATTTGTAATTACAGGTAAGGGAAAGGGTGTAAATGTAGTTCCAGAAACTTTTTAACCAGTAAGTTGTCGCTATCGCAGCAAAACACTCAACACTTCTTTGTCTATTCCTGCTTGTTGGTGAAACCTACACATCCGTTTATTACTAAGAGAAAATGTTACCTTCAAAACGACGTTGGGAAATTCCCTACCTCAATGTAGACTTTTCATCCTTGGTGTGTACATACTTCTGTTAAATTTTATATATATTTTTATATTGATATATGTATGTATGTATGTATGTATGTATGTATGTATGTATGTATGTATGAACACTGCAATTGGGTATATACCCGGTGACAATTATATACAGAATGATTCGAAAGTCCCGCGACATAGATAAACTCCGTTATTAGTGCAGATAGCGAAACATGGAAAGAGGAGAAAGTTGTTGGAAATAGATAGTTTTCAATGTAATTTTCTTGAATTTTCAACGTAGAATGCACCGTTGAGGCTGTACATTAGTTCGACACACCCGCCAGTCCCAATACTGCCATATTAGTGGCTTTTCGGCTAGATTTACCGGATTTTAGATATGTATTATTTAACGAAGGAAAATAGTTGACGTGCATATTTTCACTCTGTAATGAAATATGGATTAATATTCTGGGGTAACTCATCTGAAGCTAAACACGTTTTTGTTTTACAAAAGAAAGCTATAAGAATAATGGCCGGTGTGCATAAAAGGACATCATGTAAAAATATTTTCCGAAACTTAGAAATCTTGACCTTACCTTGTGAATACATTCTTTCCCTAATGATGCTGTATATTAAGAACCAAGATAAATTCAGTACTAATCAAGACATTCATCATTTTAATACAAGACATAAATCAGATCTTCATCTACCCTCTGTTAGTCTAAGCTGTTTTAAAAAAGGATTTCGTTATTCTTGTATAACAGTCTTCAATGCACTGCCTAATTATCTTAAAGATTTGAAGAACCACGAGAAAAGGTTCAGAAAAGAATTAACCAAATTTCTACATACTCATACCTTCTACACAACTGATGAACTGTTTATGCTTGTGAATTGAATTATTTTACTTAAATGACATGTACAATTTTATATAGCTCAACTAAAATATGTTTTTATATTGACTTAATCTGTTTACTATGCATTGTATATTTTTGTGTAGCATAACTGATGAATTGTATGTGCTGTAAATTGAATAGTATACTGTATAGGTCAACTGATGAATTGTTTAAGCTTATAAATTGAATTAATCTACTTCACATGAATTTTACAATTTTGTATAGCTTAACGAAAATAAGTTTGTAAATTGAACTAATTTGATTGTACATGTTTGTATAGTTTGGCTGATGAATTGTATATGCTTTTAAAATGATTACTTTGTGTTTGTAATTTGAAGTAGTTTGCATGATATGTATTATCAATTTCTGTATATCACAATTGGTTGAATTGTTTATGCCTTAAATTTGATTAACTTACTTGTTTTGTATTATACATATAGCTCAACTGATGAATGATCGTTTGCGTTTGTAAATTTAATAATCTGATTGGCTATATATTGTATACTTTTAGTAGAGCCATCGATGTAGCTCAGTCGGCAGACTCGCTGGGCTGCTGATCCGGAGCTGCGTTCGGGCTTGGGTTGGATCCCCCTTTGGTCTTTGGTTTCTTGCGAAGTTTTCTACAGCCGTGGGACTGAAGCCAGATGGTCTATGGCGAGTCCTTGGCATCAACCCCTTTGATTTGATTACCTGGTTGGGTTTTTCCGAGGTTTCCCCAACCAAAAGGCAAATGCCGGGTAATATTTTGGCAAATCCTCGGACCTCACCTCATCTCACTACATCTCGCCAAAATATTGTAAAACATTGCACAAAATTGTAAAAATTGTAGAAAATTACTAAATTGTAAAACTACAAAAAATTTGTAAAGATTGTAATTGTAATATTGTAAAATTTTGACTTGTTCCACATCTTAAAGCTTCACTGCTCATGTAAGATCTATGGAATAAAATAAATGAATGAATGAATGAATGAATGAATGAATGAATGAATGAATGAATGAATGAGTGTAGAGTTAAGCGTTTATTTAACTTCTAACAGTGCAAAGAAGCATTTCTTTGCATTACTAGCATAAGAATTCAGGGGAATTTCATTCTTGCCTGGCGGTTTTTCCTGAATATGTATTGGCAGCACTGCTCTCATCATCATCATCATCATCATCATCATCTCGCAATTTAACGCGATACACTACGTGTCTAAAATCCGGTAAAACTAGCGAAAATCCCACTAATTTCTCAACGTTTGGACTGGCGGGTGTATCGTACTAATGTACAGCCTCAACGGTGCATTCTAAGTAAAAAAATTCAAGCACATTAGATTGAAAACTACCTATTTCCAACAACTTTCTCCTCTTTCCATTTTTCGCTATCTGCACTAATAACGAAGCTTGTCTATGACGCGGGACTTTTGAATCATCATATATATATATATATATATATATATATATATATATATATATATATATGTAATCTTTTCTTAAAATATTAACAAGTCAAGGTAACTATCTAAATGGAAAAGGATACGATGATTAATATTTAGAAGAGATGCAGCTTTGGCTTTTCCCATTACTGGTGAACTATGAAAGCTCACAGCTGTCTTGGTAGCTCGGTAGAGCCCTGGCTTACGCCGACCGCTATGTATGATGGACAAAATCAAGGTTGTGAGGATTCTTCTCAATGTTTTCAGTTTCTCACTCCTCATTCCACCAACACACTCTACAATTTCTATTTCATTAACATCTCCGTTTCGGAAAACTGAACACCACTTGTGTATGTTGTGCAGGATCGGCTGGCCACCATGGTGGATGTTCCCTTGCGGTTTATCCAACGCAATGGTAGTAGATCCTAGACTCATATCTGTAGAGAGGAACCGAATTCGCGGATCTACCATGAGCCCAGAGGATAACTCACTGTACATAGTACTACCACCAGGAACTAATGACCACATATCACGTGGTCCAAGTTCAGTGGCGGCCCGCAGCCGACTCTATATCGGAGCAAGACCGAAATATGGGAAACGGAGATGATGATGATGATGATGATGATGATGATGATGATGATGAAAGAGGAGAAGCGTAATTATGATGGCGAAAAGAGTCCGAGGTCCAACGCCGAAAGTTACACAGCAATTAATTCTGCTTCAGAAAACCTCAACCAAGTAACTTTTCCCAACGTGGATTTGAACCCTGGTCCACTAGTTTCATGGTCAGACGTGCTAACCGTTACTCCACAGCGATGGACAGTAGTAGACCTACTAACTGATCATGCAACCAGCACGACCCATGTCTACCGCTTTAAGACAACGCAGAACAAACACAAATACAAATACTAAAAGTATAATTACCAAGTCGTATGGAATGAAATCGAACCAAGAAGCGGTACCGCGTGAGCCACAACGGAGAACCTGTTTAAGTGATACACATATTTCAGTGCGTTTTGCTATGAAAATATTTTGAACTGAAATTATAAGTAGAAGTGATTTAATGATTGCTCGGTCCAATGTGCCATGAAAGAATTTATGCAGTTTAAATTTCTCCATTAATATCTTTATTGATTTTGGCGATATTTCACTTGATTGTAACTCGGTAGAGGAGATATTATGATGTATGGTACGTTTCCAGATAAATTGCAGTGATCAGGCGTAAAAAATGCACTTGCCATTGGCGGACTCGTTTTTCAAACTGGATACCTCGCCCAAGCGTCCTGCAGAGGAGATGGATAACAGCTCCAGCCACCGCGACTTGGAAGGAGGGGACTCATATGTCATTCGGATGGAATACGGTGGTGAAAACGTAATAGAAGGCGATTATTCTCTGCTGTACGAAGACGGTATTTCTCGATACGTTGAATTAGGCTGGAATACATGCTATGTGGTGATTTTGAGCACAGTAAGTTAGTGATGATATAGGTACAGATGACCTCAAAATAAATATTGCAGTTCTGCAGCTAGTTTCATATTCTAAAGGCCTATATATTGAAGCATGTACAAGATTAGATTAGAAGAAAATAAAGACATTGGAAACTATTTACAAATACATTCAATAAATGAAGAAGTTCAACACTACCGCTTTAACTGGAAACAACATGTAGACAGAATGGACCAAACAAGGTTGTCTAACTTGGCATAGACCAGTGGCGACCAAAACTCGAACGGGAGTAATTACATGCGAGAGACAGTCTATGAAGTAAAGAGAAGGGGGAGAGGTGCTTGGCATGAAAACTACAACCAGTGGTGGTTCGTGCACTAACATTGAGTTCTTCATCAACCCCGCGAATAAAAATAGCAAGCTTTACTGTCTTGTTTTTTTTTTTAATATTCCTCATGAACACAATCAGAAATCTCCTGAATTCTCTTCTGGCTATTTAGTCGAGAAAGCACAGTTTTTTCAAAATTAATTAAAAGTTTCATTGGACAAATCATTTCAGCCACCTTGATCATTACGCTTTTAAAAAACTCTTCTACGTTGGAAGGCTTAAGAGAATGAACTATTTCGTTCGCCAGTAGATACTGTAGCTGGCTTCCTTACATTTTATTTGTCATCTTTCTCTTCATGACGATAATTTATGGCTGATTTCAGTTCTTGAAGTTTAATGGCTCGTTTCATTACTACACTAGCACGTAATATTCAATCAGTTTCTATATATTATTATTATTATTATTATTATTATTATTATTATTATTACTACTACTACTACTACTACTACTACTACCACCACCACTACCACCACTACTACTACTGCTGCTACTGGTAATGCTATCAGTATTGTTATATTAGTATTACCATTATTATTATTATTATTATTATTATTATTATTATTATTAAATCAAAACTAGTAAATAACTGATAATAATCATCAAAAGATTTAAAAAAAATTGAAATAGAGATATAGCGTCGTCTGGTAATTATTTTATCCTTCAAGGGAAGATGTAGCCCTATAGGCTATATTCAGGCACGTATATAAGAATTATGGTAACACTTGCTAATAAATAATAATAATAATAATAATAATAATAATAATAATAATAATACCTGTTATACCTGTGTATTCAGCGTAATGCCCTGTAATGTCGCTTCTATATACTACTACTACTACTACTAATTGAACCGTTGAGCAAAGCAACATATTACATTTTCTCCGACAGAACAGCGAACAAATTCCTCTTCTCATTCTGTACGAAACCTTCTGTTCCTGCTAGAGACAGAGGGTTTGTAGAGCGACATGGTACCGACACTGCTTGCCTTCAGTACGTGAGCGAGACAGAGAGCAATGTACTGGAAACTCTCCTTACCAGTATGAATGTCTTTGATTACACGATGTAATCACGATACCCAGTTTGGTCACCGCTGGCATAGACCGTCGAGATTCAGAGGTATGGGGAAACCAAAGAAAAGATGGAAAGATTTGCTGTGAATTCGAAATAGGCGATTCATCTAATCTGAATTGTTGAAGAAGAAGAAGAAGAAGAAGAAGAAGAAGAAGAAGAAGAAGAAGAAGAAGAAGATCACTTTAAATACTTTTTTAAATATAAATGTCATTTCCCTTGGTCAGGTTCGTACTCTCCAACCTCAGATCTAAAGTCAAGTATGGTAGCCACTCGTTCACCGTGGACGGTAGCCTATATTGAAAAAGCAAAGATTTAAATCTCGTCTCACTCCGCACCGGAGCTAGCGACCAATCTTCCCCTACGCACAGGTGGGAACAGAATTGATTTACTAGAAATTTAACGGTGATATTTCTCTTTTATATTAAGTTTTAATTCGTGAGATCTGTTCTCCGATGTTGTCATATGGGAAGGAACCCAGAAGGAAGAATTATGACAGAGTAACGTGGGGGGACTGTAAAATCTTGGCGAATGAGGCGTAATAAAATATGTGCTCAAGGTATCCCAGATGATTTAGCATCTTTGTGACGAACGAAGGTGAACAACCTGGCTGTCGACAGGTGGTGTTGGGACCCACTGAGACCCCTCGCGGTGCAGAATTTCGTTGTTTCTGTGTAAATGACAATCGCATTAATAACGACGCCATTACACTCTCGCGGCTGCTACCGGCATTTGTTCCAGCGACAGGGTGCCCATGAAAGTGTATCAGTGTTCCAGTGATATATGTGCGTGCTTTGGACCAGTTCAAGACTTTCTCGATGTTTTTTAACCTATTCGTGCAGTAGATTTGTTACGCTAAGAAGGTGGCTTCCCGACAACAGTTAAGATGCAGGTTTACGCTGCGTGGAGTCCACGGTGGTGGGTTCAAATGAATGTCCAACCGTTATCAACATGATGTCCTATATTATGACTAGGGCTGAAGAAAAGTATTTGTATAAAAGTCTCGCAAGCAGGGATTACCGACGATAGGAATGCGAACGAAACAATTCGATAAGGAAGAGCGGGCAACGGGAAAAGTCACGAGTTAACTTGAATGATATTCAAGAGTGCAGTCGGAAGAGAAACGACATCGATAGAATCAATCTTGCATTGTGAGTTACATTACGGTTTTAGTTTGTTCCGCTGCATGTGAATATGTGTCTTGTTCTAAGTGCGTTTATTTTATTAGCCTATGTAGTGATGGAGAGTTTCCCTCGCAGAGTATCATTATTTTATTCGTATACGCAATGTTGCGCATTTAATTCACTTCGAATTTTTCCCTTGCTTCGCTCTTCATTTCCACAGGCGATGTCCCAATCTATTCATCTTCTTGGAAGAGGCAGTACTTCCATCGGCCCGCATCTCTCGCTCCCTCGGCGTGCCTACATAGACACGTCAAAACAGACAGTAACGCCACCACTGTTTTTCGGTAATCGTTCCTTGCGCGAGCTATATCAGGGTAGTAAATAATTTCTATATACTCTGTTTACAAAATGCGTCCCGTTGCAGGGTGTCTCTACTGTCTGTAAGGAGGAGATAAGAGTGAACATTCGACACTCCTCAATAGTAAATCTGCTTAAGTGACGTGAGATTGTATCAGAATGCCGAAACAAAAATCGAACAAAGAACAGATAATAAGACGACTGAATTCGGAACATGGGGAAAATGTATTTAACTTAATAAAATTGATAATAATGATATTTTTTGTAAATTTAATATTTGCTCCTAGTTAATCAATTTGAAACACAAGTAATCCTGGAAATGAAAATTCTATTATGAGTTCATTCATACAAGGAGCGGACTGTACAAGCAGCCGCTACCGTGACCAGTCGAGTGTGCATATAGGTCTCGCAAGCAGGGATTACCGACGGAAGGAATGCGAATCAAAAATGCGATAAGGAAGAGCGGGCGACAGGAAAGATCACGAGATAGCTTGAATGATATTCAAGAGTACAGTCCAAAGAGAAATGACATCGATAGAATCAGTCTTGCGTTGTAATAGTTACATTACGACTTTAGTTTGTTCCATTGCATGTGAATGCGTGTCTTGTATCGCACGGTATTATTATTTAATTGGTAAACATATGTTGCGCGTTTAATTAGCTTCGAATTTTTCTCTTGCTGCGTTCTTTATTTCCACAGCGATGTTCTCATTTGTTCATCTTCTTGGAAGAGACAGTACTTCCATCGGCCCGCATCTCTCGCCCCCTTGGCATGCCTACATACACACGTCAGACAGCAACGCCACCATTGCTTTTCGGTAATCGTTCTTTGCGCGAGCTATACAAGCATTTTGCAAACACAGAGCTCTACTTCGATGCAGCGTAACCTATAACCAACACTTTTTAGTCCTAATTATGACAAGTCAAGGTTCTCATTATTTCCAAAGAAATCGATTCTGTGGCCTAGTAGTTTGCATGAATTTCTTCTGGGCCCAAGAGTTGCTGTTTAAAATCCGTACAAGAGCTGTTATAAATTTACAAGAATCTATAAAAGACTTCAGCATGTTTTCTTCCGAGATATAAAGTATTAAGCCAGAGATCCCCTGTTAGATTTATGTTTGATTCACTGTTAGATTTTATTTATGTTATCAAATGATAGACTAAAATTGGATGTCTAATAAACTTGTCCTCCCTTCCAAAAAATTAATATACCTATGATATGGAAGCATATAATAACGGGTGTAGAGACAAATGTGTGATCGTACATAGCAATACAAGTAGGTAAGAAGATGAAGAGTCGGATGTAGAGAAAGATGGTTAGCCATATGGATGGCTGGATGCATGTAGAAATGAAGAGACGGACTGCATGAAGGATGAATAAATGGCCGGATGTTTGGATGAACGAAAACATATAAGGACGTTCTGACAATGGGTGAAAGGAAAAATGAATAACCGCAAGGAGGAGGACGATTGTAGATAGATAGATGGATGGATGGATGGATGGATGGATGGATGGATGGATGGATGGATGGATGGATGGATGGATCTGTATTGTGAATGGATGGATGAAATATCTGTGCCGAATAGTTCGATGAATACTTCAATAACGGCAGGAAATCAGGCACCTAGCTTGCTAGGATCACATTTCCATATGTAGAAAAAAGTCTACAGATTCATAGCTTTACTATGCTGCACAATTTTACATATAACTATTTGTTGATGCGATCACCTGTCAACAGGTGCATAACTTTACTATTCTGCACATCTTTACGTAGAACTGCACGTGAGTGTTGTGAGAAATGAAATATGGAGAATATAAGGGTAATAGGAAAACAAAAGAACAAGGATAAGGCAAGAAAAACAAGGGGATGACAAGGAAAGCAAGGATGATATCAGGAGTACAAATCAGAGACAAGGATAACAAGGGGAAGCTAATAAGATCAAGAGGAAGACAAGGAGAAGAAGGGGTATGAAATAACAAGAAGAAGGAAAACAAGGGGAAGGTAAGGGAAACGCAAGGACAACAAAAGAAAGGCAAGAAGAGGGCATTACAGTTTTATGTGACGGTTAATTCCAGTTACCCTCCGCCAATACCTAGTCAAGAGAAAAACGTAGTTCTGCGTCAGAATTGGTTTTCATGTTGCAATAAAATACAGAACTTAAGGATTTCAAAGGCAATTAATCTAAAGTGTGCGCTATACATAAAAAGTCGTCTGCAAGGCGATAGAAAAACTTAATCTTATTAGATGAGACATAAGGTATAAACTTTTGGGTTTCAAACCGTGATTAAAATATGGTTGTAATAGCTAAATGTGTCAAAAAATGACCTAAGTGAAAAACAAAAATTCAAGTATTAATAGGATTCTTTATGTTAACTGTTTGCTTGAAGGTGAAGTGTTAGTGAATTCTTGTCTTTTTATTTCTCTTGAAGCAGTTCTTACTCTGAATGAAATGAAGTGTGATATCTTACTGTTAGATGGCGAGTTACAGTCTGTTCATAGACTTTATGTCATTGTGTGTAACTCTCAGTGCTTTGGCATCTCTTACATCAGATATAAGTTACTCTTTATAACCAATATTTCAAATGAATGACGACAATGTCTGTAGAAAGTTGTAATGTATTGCATGGGACGCTTACAGGATAGTTACAAGTGAGTAACTACGGGACTTCTGATTTATTGCAAGATATACGTCTAGCCTGTACTTTCCGATCCATACCAATTTATCCGAGGCAGCTTACATGTTGGTGCAATTAAAATGCAACACTTAGAGCGATGTTCTACAAATCTGTTGTAGCAGATATCTTCATCGTACACCGATTTACGGTCTGCTGAACAGGCCTTCCTCTTGATATGATGGAAACAAAACACGACAACCCGCACGGCATCGCTTTCACTGCGTTGTACATATATGAGCGGTGTAGAAACGGGGTGGTAATGCTTTATCTGACATACCTTCTAACTCGAGACATTATTTAGATTGATTACTGTAAATTATTTTTTCCTATTCTCGACAAGTGTAATTCCACAGGATCAGATACGAAGAGTGTGTGATCTACAAAACTTTACAAAGGTTATGAGCACTTTCAGATAAAATCTCCCACCTTGTATTTCACAGATTTTTACCTCTTTTTATACACTTCTGACAGTTCTGGGTTAATCTTAGTGATGTATTACCAAGAGATCCAGTTATAATAACTATTGCTCAGTTGTCACATTCAACAGTCTGTTAACATGAATTGCAAGGTCATTGCTGTTACTATCTTCTTTTCATTTTCAACAATTATAATTGGTCTATCGTTTATCTGCTTCTGTTTTTACAGTATTATTTTCTGCAACACTTTCTAAAGAATATGATCAGCTCCAAATAATATAATTTGTCCTAAGTTTACAAAATGTTTGCCTTTTTTTTACATAGTAATTATAACATTTTCTGAGTAAGATTTCATTATGTAAGTTGAGCAATTTGAATATAAGATTGTTGAGAAGATGGATCATAAAGTATTTTGAAGAGATAGAATACAAAGTAGCTAAGAATATGGAGGAAAACATTGCTGAGAAAGTGGAGAACAAGTTAAGGTAGCTAAAGAGATGAAAGAAACGATGATCGAGGAAGTGGAGAACAAGGAAGTTAAGGAGATGAAAGAAAAGGTAGATGAGGAGATAGAGGAAAGGTAGCTGAAAAGATGAAAGAAAAGATAGTTAAAGAGATAGAGGAAAAGTTAGCTAAGGAGATGGAGAAAACGTTAGCTGAGAAGATGGAGGAAAAGTTAGCTGAGGAAATGAATAACAAAATAGCTAAGGAGATGGAGGAAAAGTTAGCTGAGGAGGTGGAGGAAAAGTTAGCTGGGGAGTTGGAGAGGTAGCTAAGGAGGGAAAAAAGTTAACCGAAAAGATGGAAAAGAATGGAGCTGAGGAAATGGAGGACAAGGTAGCTAAAAATGATGAAGTTAGCTAAGAAAATTATTTGTTTATATTGATAGTAATTGTGCATGTATAACACTAAAAAAAGTATTTATCGTATCTTCGTATTTGTTGCGGAATTTGTAAGAAGCACTCATCTCAACCAGAATATAATATTACCACGCTACTGAAGTAAGTACCTATAATACTAGAACGTTACGTTTCTCTACTTTTGTTTCACTTCTCTTTTGAAAAAAATGGTGGATGAGTTTGAAGGGAAAGTTAATCGCTTTGCATAGTGACAGTTACGTATGTTCCAATATCTTCATTATTATTGTAGTTTTTGATTGGCTTCATTATTCAGCTAAAACACACTGTCAAAGCAAAATCAGAAGTAAACTCTTCATAAACAACAAAGCTGTAATATTCTCTCTATATAAGTCAATTATGGTAAGCGTCATGTGGATACGTATCAGCTGAATATGAACTGGAGAGCAGTGTAGTGTTACAGTCGCTTTCGTCCTCCAGTACAATTACACAGATTTCCGATGAGGAAGAAAGTTCCCACACGGGGAATTAAAAACGTTATCGCGAGCAACTTGTAGCTAGTAATCAAAGTTTCGGTAAATTCCGGACTTTATCTATAGTCTACTATTATTTGGAGTAAGTTCTTGCTACAGTACTTGAGAAATAATGTCACACAGCCTCTTTTTCCTTGCTGTCTACCTCCAATGGCGGAACTGAATGTGCAATGCAGGCTTACGATCCGATATGAACTGTGACAACGCTGAGTGCTTGTTCTCTTACACCAACCCTGGGTCGTGATATTCGTGAATTGTAATTGGGAAAGGTGACGCCGAGTCCCCACACGTGCGAGTTCTCCCACGCATTGTCAATCACAACCTTATTTCTCAGGCAATGTAGTCAAGATAACTTTGTGTCATTTCCCTGTTGGGTTTCAAGTGACTAGTGTTTCGTTTATTTATAATATTTTAGTGCAGTATCTACTGTAATTTTTACTTTCTATGAAAGGGCATAGTGAGGCTACCGGCTTGGACAGAACGAGCGAGCAGAACTGATGTTCTAACGCTGTTTTCAGGCGTGGGTTCGAATCTCATCTGAGTTTGGTTTAATAACTCAACTATGAGGTCAAAGTCTGGTAATCTCACGGTGGTTTTTTGGACGTCTTGCCAAAATGCGGCACCATGTCTTTCGCCAATTCCATCGACGCTACAGAACCTCTCAGATGATGCAACAGTGACTGTAGCTATGATTTCTAATACATCCCACAATAGCTTGACCAGTTGCATTTAATTGTGTTGCAGGCGGCGGGTCCACCCGTGCAGCTGGAGCCCGTGGACCTAAGCGTGAAGGCCCCTCACTCGCCCCCAGTGGTGCTGCAGGTGCCCCGATACAGTCCCCAGCTGCCCACCAACGGCGCAGACCTGCGCCTCACCTACCCAGGTAAGACTCGATTGCTTGGCTTATTAGAATGTGGGAAGCGCGGGTGTGGCGTGGAGAAGAATGTAAAACTAATTTATATGTCAAAACGAAGGAACTCGGAAGGACAATGGAAACGCCCTTCGTAGGAAGAAATTGGTATCATTGATGCAGCCTTGCTTGACCACAATTCTCGTCCATCCTGGATGGAGGTTAATGGATTGCATTTAAGAGATGCAGAATATATGTATCTTTCAAGCTGCGGGATTACGCAACCGCGTAGAAACTGGAATGCTACCGCGCGTACTGAATTGTTAATGCCAAATTGGAATTTTATTATCAAAGCGCATAGGCGGAGCTACGAAAATACGTATGTTGTAAGAACGCCTCCAAATTTTTCAAAACTGAAACAAAAATATTCAGTCAATAACTTTTTTTCCTTTAAAATCAACATTTGGTCATAGTCAAAGCTAACTCCGGAATGGATTGTAGGTCGTGTGATTTCGGACAAACTCGGTTTTTCCTTCTGTGTTAAGCATATTGCTTTCTATTCATCATTACAGATGAGTCATTGATGAATTTAAGAACTTTTATTTTTACCAAAAGCGTATTTTGTTATAATGACTTAATAGCCTAACCAAATAATTGTCATTTGTTTTTATATGTTATTTCTCTTAGTCTTATTTTTAATATAGGATGCTTATCTCAACTATCAAAATAATTTAAAAAATAAAATTGTCATTCAAATTTATAAATCAGGAGATGAAAACAATATGAATACTTACAGACCCATTTCGCTTATATCATATTTAGCTAAAATTCCGGAAAAGAAAGGAATTAATCATAGACTAGTTAATTATTTATGCTGTAATCAATATACCCTACGATTTAAAAAAAATAATAGTTTTGTCGTGTCTCAAGTAACCCAGACAATAACAGAGCAACTAGATGTAACAAAATGTTTAGGTAGGCCAATAACTTCTTAGAATATAGACGCTGCTAATACTATTTTATAGGTCTACTTCAAATATAACTTTTTTCTTACTATGTTGAATATAAAAATGAATAAATACATCATACAATACGTAAGAATACAGAACATTTTTCATTGTAATCCAGCTGTAGTTTCAGATCACAAAAGCTGCGGCACGAGGAACACCCCCTAATGAAATTTTCTAGCTCCACCTATGCAAAGCGCTACTGGAAGCATTTGTGAAAGTGCTGCAAGTCATAAGATCGTTTAAAAACTTTATACTAATAGCAGTGATAGTTCTGCGCAACTGTAAAAATAATAAGTGAAGCATGGGTGTTCCCTTCTTACTAATTAAATTTTACAGTCATTGGAACTACCTATACAAATCCATGAAATGTAAGGTATCGTGTTATTAATTCACAAGTGAAGATGAACAGTAATAATTATTCAATTATTGAGCTGTTCTCCTCCCAGATATTAGGATTAATATTATGATAAGTGTTTCTCAAGTGCTTAGGTACTGCATCTCGTTAAATTAATGTTTCTACTTTCAATGACCCCAATAGTGCGTAAGATTTGTTGATAATATGGTGTTGTTAGCAGAAGAGGAGACGATACTAAGGGATATGCTACTGGAGCTAAATGACAGCTGTGAGCAGTGTGGGATGAAGATAAATGCAAACAAGATGAAGACCATGATTATCGGAGGAATGTAAAGGAGATAACGTGCGAATTCGAAATGAGGCAGAAGAGAAAGTGCCCAGCTAGAAATACTTGGGATGTATGTACTATAAAAAGTAACATGAGCTGCTGCCAAGAAGTCAAAAGGAGGATAGCAATGGCAAAGAAAGCTTTTAATAGAAGAAAGAAAATCTTCTGCAGACCTCTGAAAAAATGACTAAGGAAGAGACTCGTGAAGTGCTTTGTGTGGAGTGTGGCATTGCATGAGGGAGTAATTTGGACAGTACGACGAAATGAAGAGTAGCGGTTAAAACATTTGAAATGTGGATATGGAGAAGGGTGGAGCGTGTGAAATGGATAGACAGAGTAAGAAACGAAGGTGTGTTGGAAAGAGTGGGTGAAGAAATAATAATGCTGAAAATGATTAGGAAGAGAAAAGGAATTGATTGGGCCACTGGCTGAGAAGAAACTGCCTACTGAAGGATGCACTGGAATGAATTGTGAAAGGGAGAAAAGTTCGAAGCAGATGATAGACAACATTAAGATATACGGGTCATATGCGGAGACAAAGAGGAAGGCAGAAAATTGAAAATATTGAAGAAAGCTGGGTTTGCAGTGAAAGACCTGCCCTTGGGCAGAAAACTCTGAATGAATATTAAAGTTGTTATTAGCCTATTTGTATAGATTGAGAATTCTTGCTGCCTATTACTAGAAGAGGCATTGACATGTTCTGAAAATAAGTCGTATCAGGTATTAGACTGAATATCTGATGTCTTTACTGTAGGATTGATGTTTTCAGGCGGGAGACTCACAGTTGTCATTCTTACTGTTAATAAGGGTATGCGTAGCGGCGAAGGATTTATGAGAAAGAGGCGGATGAGCCTGTGACATGTCTTTCTTTAACAGCTCAGCCAAGACCACACCATCATTATTCTTGATAAATTATAGAGCTTATATGTGCACATCAAAGTTTCATGTGTGCTAATAGGTGCATAATCCTCCATATAATTTTATTATAACGCTTTTCTCACACCTCAAACTCAATGGCATTTATGTTAACGCTTCGCACAGTTACCATGAACTCGGCTGCTGTTTCTACAATAGTATCTTTAGTTTCTAAAACCTATTTAGCAGGGAAAATATTTGCAAGTAACTTATAAATTAAGAGAAGTGTCTGTGTCATAAGAATTTCTCAAATTGTCAATGCATTTTTGACATCTTCGAAGATTGTTCTAAAATGCTTGACTAATCTCTTCTTACGAAATGTTGGAAACGACTTGTCGAATATTTTCTTCCACTTTTTGCACAACATAAAACTACAAAAAATCGCAGCAATATACTATACACCAGCTTCACACAATAAGTTAGAAAGAAACTTACAATAACTTACACTATACTACGCAGAAATAAGTGGTCTCTTCAGTATTCTTAAAAAAAAAAAAACAATAACTTACACTGCGCTACTCACGAATGAGTAATCTTTTCAGTAGCTCACAAGACAGGTGAACTGGACGCGACAAGCACCCTTGAACTTCAGCCCGTACGACAGCCGCACTATGGGAGGTAACGTTTCTGTACTTCCGGTGGGCTTCATATTCGGAGGAGTCTTGTACAGGCACATGATTTTATTTTTACTTCAATTTTCATTGTACCTGAGTTTTTGAATGTATTTCACTCCCATCTCTTCCATCCAAGGCCGCATTTGCAGTCAAAGTCGCCTTACGGTCACAGTATACAGTATTGAGTGAGTGAGTACATTACGTACCAGAAATATGGTCGTATTTTCTAGTGAATAAAGTGAATTCATTATTGAATCATATTTTGCACAGGCACAGTGTCCGTTTGGTTACGTCGCTTCCCGGTTTCTTCCACACGTTTCTGCTGGTCCCTCTGTAAAGACTAGTGGCTGGTCTATCAGCTCTTTTCTGAAAACATTTACTGTCAGGAATTGGACGTCTACGTAATATTATATAACTATTTAAAATAATTTAAATAAAAGGGACTCGTTAAGTAACTGTCACGTGATTTCCCCCCTTTCTATGACCCTGCGACATAACTACTTGAACGGATAGTAGACAGCAATCTGAGTAAATTTATCTGTGCGAATCGGGCAGAAGTGAAGTGATTACAATACGTAAGTAAGGTATTCTGTAATAAAGTAGGTACAGAATTATTATTTCAAGAGGCACAGGATTATGCCCCCATGTCGACTGATGCTTTGCATTATTTCTTTTGGGGTTTGTTAAACATCCTACAACAATACTCTCTCTCCCTCTTCAAAGTGTAAATACTAAAGTAAATACATTTTTATAAACGACATTAAGGAAGAAAACATAGAAAAACACCCACATAAAATGTAATACATTTATGAATATACGGATTTACTTTATGGATCAGTAATCTGGTCACTGAAACAGAAAGATATCAGCAAGACATTTTATTTCAGACGCATCAATTCAGCTATGTAGACTCTATTAATAGCTTGCTTACAAATGACTTTTAGAGAACCCTCCCATAAGCCCGCCATCGTTCCCTATCCTGAGCAAGATTAATCCAGTCCCTGCCATCATATCCCACCTTCCTCAAATAAATGCCCATACAACTGTAGTATATCTCTTTTAATGTATTTGATTGATTTTATGAACACTGTAACATTGACCAAATATGTGTATTTTATCATTCCTCATCTACGTCTCGGTCTTTCCAAAGATCTTTTTTTCCTCCGGCTTTCCAATTAACACTCTGTATGCATTTCTGGATTCGCCCATACGTGCTACATGCCCTGCCCAACTCAAATATCTGGATTTTTCCTTCTCCAATAGCTCTACAGCCCAGTGTGGGCTTTGCCTTCCTCAACGATCCGCCTCCATTCATCTCTTCTTTTTGCTTTCTCTCACCAATCAGATATACGTAACCTCTTCAAATCATCCAAGATATCTTGGAACGGCCACCGGAGTGGCTCAGCGGGTTAAGGCGCTTGCCTGCCGGTCTGGAGTTGCGTTCGGGCGCGGGTTCGATCCCCGCTTGGGCTGATTACCTGGTTGGGTTTTTTCCGAGGTTTTCCCCAACCGTAATGTGAATGCAAAGTAATCTATGGCGAATCCTCGGCCTCATCTCACCAATTATCATAATACCATCTCGCCATCACCAATCTGATCGGCGCTAAATAACGTAGTAGTTGATACAGCGTCGTTAAATAACCAACCAAAATAAGAAATTTAAAAAAATATATCTCGGAACCATTTTTTCCTAGGTTTACCTCGTCTAGCCACATCCAGTATTCTTCCATCCAACATAAATTTTGGGAGTCTTGTATCATCCATTCTATGTACATGTCCCAACCATGACAGTCTAGCTGAATTTATAAATCTTGGAATATCTTCGCCCTGTAATATCGTGTTAATCTCATAGTTACTGCGAATTCTCCAAGTTTTTCCTTCTTTCACTGGGCCATATATTTTCCTTACGATTTTTCTTTCAAATCTTCGCAGCAATTCCGCATCTTTTGATAACAGGGTCCATGTTTCCGCACCATATGTCAATACAGGCCTTATTAGAGTTTTGTAGAGTGTAATTTTAGTTGGTATAGGCAATAAAGAGGACTTCAAAATTGGGAGATTTGCATAATAAGCCTTGTTGCTATTCATCACAGTTGTTTTATTTCTTCTAATATATAATTTCTACTGTTTAGGTTTACTCCAAGATACGAAAGGTTTGTGACTCCTTCAAAATTGTACATTTTAATCTTTAAATTCTGTACTTTTTTGTTTGATTCCAGTTGACATTTTCTTATATTTGGTTTTCTTCTCATTTATATGAGGTCCTAATTAAAATATGGATTTAATGTTCCTAATTATGTCAGGGGAAGAATACAATGCGTGCAGTTCTGCGTTGTGTAACGTTCTCCATTCTTCTGTAACTTTATCCCTTTTAGCGTCTATTAATAATACAATTTTCATATTCGTTTACCTGAAATGCGAGCTCTGTTGAATTGTTCCATTTGATAGTCAAGCTCGAGATATCCTGCTTCTTCATAGTACAGCAGAATGGGTGAGTTCAAAGGTTACTAGACATAATATCTGAAAGATCTGAATTTATCGGCACTGTTAAAATAGCTTCCAGTGTTGCGTTCGTGGCAACCCATCATGACAGAAGGAAATTATAATGATTGGCGTTGCCGGCATGTTCGGCCTGGTCCAGGTGACGACATCTTGCTCAGGCACTTTCTCGGTGACTGATGCCCGGACTGCAAGCATCCATGTCGCTGTCACCTGCCACAAGATAAATCTTGCAAGAACGCCGAGACTCCGTAGCAAAGACCGTTTTTACTGATGGATAGATTCCAGAGATGCAATTGACGTGGGAAAAACGTTCAGTGGTGTTTCACGAAGTATTGCAACATCCATATCCACATCTGTGGCCTAAATCGTATTCGATCTGTGTAGAAGAATCTGTCATTCCTGTTCGGAAGCACATGAGAAGTTTGTGTCAGATGTATGAGCCATTCATTACATTGCTTCACTTCATTATCATACGAAATGTTACCGTTAGCTGAACGATTACGGCTTCGGCTTTCTACATCGAAGACTGTTGTTAACATTTTTTAGCTGAGAGAGATGAATTAATGATTGAATGAACGAATGAATCAATGAATAAATCAATGAATGGATGTATGAATTAATGTATGGGAAAATGGGTGGAGAAACAACTAAAAGGTAAAAGGTAAAAAGGTTAAGATATCCCCGTAACATGCCATGAAGGCACTTGGGGGGCATGGATGTAGAGCCCCACGCTTTCCATGACCTCGGCAGTAGAATGAGGTGGTGTACGCGAAAATACTTTCTTGCAAAGGAAATTAGGACTGGGAGGAAGATTATGTGAGCTCCAAGCCTGTTGTCCACTTGTCTCATTCCTATTTTCGCCGTTGTATACGTGAAGGAAGATTAGAGAAATTTGAAAGAGAAAGCCGAAAATGAACGTAACGATATAGGGTATTCAGGGAGTTTTAATGAAATAATTAGTTTCTGTCGTCATATCATCCTTATTAGGCCTACATCAAACTCGTTAGCAGTATCCGACCTTGCCTTCCAGGACTTCAGTAGGCCTATGTCATGGACACATAAGTTAAAATGTCACATCTGACCTATAATTTACTATCAGAAATGGAAACAAAATTAGAGAGATCACTTATTTACAAGTAAAAATATGCTTACTCAATTTACACACGAATTTCAACCTAATAATCCCCAGAACGTTGAGAAAGATACTTTTTATTATCGTTATGAAATATTTCTTGTCTTCCCATTTCTCTTCCTCAACCTCATCCTGATTACATCCCAATTCATTTTGTTTTAAACTGAAGATACCTTTTCATTTCATCCTAGAGAAATTACTTCAAAATACTTAGCATGTTTGAAATTTTTTATATTGTACGAAAATTGCAAGAGATCAAGGGTGATTTATTTGAAACTAACATGCCGATGCCCGACAGATTTTGACGAAATTCGTTCAGGAAAGTCAAAGGTATTGCGTATAAGTTATATCGGGGGGCGTAAGTTCAGATTATTAAATTTATTTTTACATTGCTTCATTGTTATATATTTCGAAGTAAATAATGTTTGTTTGAAAATTAGACAGGAATTATAATACATTTGTTATTAAGCGGACATGTACATCTTTATGGAGTCAAAACTGACATTTTAAATTTATTTTTCTCCGTGGAATACACTTTCCCCTTTTTATATAACGAAAGAGATTAAGATATATCTAATAATGCCCCAGAAATGTCCTTTAACTCTTGCGTTAACTTCACCTGTTTCTTTAAATTTATTCTTCATTGCTCTTTTCCGAAACTTTAAATTTTATATTTGTGTTCCGTTATAACTCAAAATGTTTTTGAGATGTTTTAATGAAATTTTGCATGCTTTTCTGTTCATTGTCATCTCAACATACATAAACTGCATTCCTTTCTGTAGCATTTTTTCTTAAGAAATAGTATGGGTTTAATGAAAATATTAAGTTAATAAATGTTTGTATAAACATTTAAGAAACAAAACTTTTTTTTTCAAGAAATGAGTAAACGATTTTTAATTTATGTTGTTCGTATAATTATAAAAAGAGAATCGTTTAGTCATTCATATATTTGTCGAAAATATTACAAAAATGCGTGAGTACTCAATTTTCATCAAACATTTAGGAAATAAATTACTGTTAATTAGTAACAGGTCTTTGGAAGTGTTATAAATTCACAATAAAGAAGAAAATTATTGTAAGTATGCAAATTTTATTTCACCTGGACTGGATATTGAGATATAAAATGTTGAATTACATTTAATCTAGGCCTACGGCTATAGTTGGAAAGCTGCACCTGCTCACGTAAGTTCTAGATTTGACGATTAAAACGTAGCCAAGACGAAGGTTTCTTCAAGATAATGAGTGAAAGAGCCCCATACGAGGTTTACCGGTTATTCCTCGTTATCTTTTTTTTTAAACTCCGCTTCTCTATTTCCGCCACTTAACCTACCTGTCATACATCTACATTTAAAAGTTCTTAAGAAGGTTTTCATTGATAGCATCGTTAAATAAAACATGATTTACAAATTTTTTTCATTGACCATAGCCTATCTGTAAGTGTTAGCAGCCAACCATCCTCTTAGTTTAAAAGTTTCTGTTTTTTAAATTCCTTTCACTTTTTTATCTAGAAAAGAATTCTTTATCAAAATAAGAAAGGCACACACGAAAATAAAATAATCGAGTTCGTGTGATTAAAAATTAATCTTGTTAAGTTATGTATGAAACATTTTATTGGCGTGGGGGGGGGGTTTATAAAGAGTTAATAATGTTCAAAGTTTTACCTAGCAGAAAATATTTCACGTACACCGGTACATCAGAAATATAGATGTTTTCGATGAATGAACAATCTTCGGTTTATAGCGTTTATTGTTTGATATGTAAAATCAGGACTTTATTTATTATAAGTAACAAAACTGAAATTAAGTCTAGCTAAATGTATTATTATTATTATTATTATTATTATTATTATTATTATTATTATTATTATTATTAAGTAGGCCTACGTTAAATAGATAAAAATGAAAACGAAGGTTGGTTTTTGCTAAATTATGAGAAAAAAAAAAAGAGGCCCGACCCTGTTAACTGCCAAGGGGCCCTGGTTCTGTGTCCGGGCGTGGTTATTTGTTTACATTTGAGCTTCACATATAAAAAATAACAAGTTCTATAGAAACTCAAATAATGAAAAACATCGTTTTTAAAAATGCAGTTACATTGACAGATATTCCTTGTACCCTAAAGTCTGTATTTAGTGTCATTCTTGTTCAGTTTGTTCAACTGTACAGATATGAAGACTTACCACGAACGGTTTATACATTCATGAAACATTCACTGACTATTTCGGTTAGGGGCTCAAGGTTTTCTAACGTGATTTTCGGTTGTTGTGACAAGGTCAACTTTGTTCGCTTAGGGCTATTTTGTTAATTAAAACATACTACTTTTTCATAACCGAAGGCCGGAAATTCGGCTTATTATGAATGACACAGAGGTCTGCTTATGTTATAATTTAATATATCAATTACTGACATAGATATACTGTATGTATACAAATATAAATTTGAAGCTTTCGTGTGTATTGCGACAAACATTTGTGTCTTTCATCTTAGTTATACCACAAACATCTGACGACTTCTTATCAAAGGAATCGGAATTTCACTTCCGGCAGATACTGGGAGAGTTATGGTGTACCATCCTCTTCCTGCCGCTGTTCCATTCTTGTCGTTTCGTGAAGTATAGAACTTCGACACATCCCATAACAATACTCGTTATATCTAAAGATTAACTTATGTCACGTAATATCGCTTAACAATGTTCATATATGGTAATAACACACTTTACATCACCATATCATGTGGTCATCATCGGTGATCTATCACGCTAATAGTTGCACCTGGGGTTCGTAGGCTCAAATCCTTCCAAGGACAATTGATTTTAAAATCTTTAGAATGTCTTCCTCTTGGAGGAAAGTCAGCTGTAAGTTTCGTGACATAGATTTACGTTAGATACGTGAAATAACACTGGGTAAAGTCAAAATTTGTAGACCATTTCTTGCCGGCATTAAATTTCAACACTGAATAACCTTTGCAGTTGAAAGCATTGTACTACTGTACTACTGGTACTCCCACTACTACTAAAACTGCTATTGCTACTGCTGCTACTAATACTACTACTGCCACTGTTACTGCTACTCCTACTAGTACTAATACTTCTATTGCTACTACTATTACTAATAATACTACTGCTGCTGCTACTGCCACTCCCACTTCTACTAATACTGCTGCTACTAATACTAACACTACTACTACTGCTGGCGGCCGGGTAGCTCAGTTGGTAGAGCAGCTGGCTACGGACTGGAGGGTCCGGGGTTCTATCCCAGGTGGTGACGGGATTTTTTCTCGTTGCCAAACTTTCAGAACTGCCCCGCCTCCTATAAAATTGAGTACCGGGTCTACCTCCATGCCCCCCAAGTGCCTTCATGGCATGTTACGGGCTGCTGCTACTACTAATACTGCTACTGCTACTTCTCCCACTACTATTAATACTGCTATTGGTACTGCTGATACTACTATACTACTACTGCCACTGTTACTGCTATTCCTCCCACTACTATTAATACTGCTATTGCTACTGCTGCTACTACTAATACTGCTACTCCTACCACTACTATTAATACTGCTATTGCTACTACTAATACTACTACTTCCACTGCACTCCTCCCACTACTATTAATACTGCTACTACTACTAATACTACTACTACTACTCCTACCAATACTATTAATACTGCTATTGCTACTGCTGCTACTAATACTACTACTGCCACTGCTACTGCTACTTCTCCCACTACTGTTAATACTGCTATTGGTACTGCTGATACTACTAATACTACTACTGCCACTGTTACTGCTATTCCTCCCATTACTATTAATACTGCTATTGCTACTGCTGCTACTACTAATACTACTACTTCCACTGCTACTGCTATTCCTCCCACTACTATTAATAGTGCTATTGCTACTGCTACTACTACTAATACTACTACTGCTACTCCTACCACACTATTAATACTGCTATTGCTACTACTACTACTACTACTACTAATACTGCTACTCCTACCACACTTAATACTGCTATTGCTACTGCTGTTACTACTAATACTACTACTGCTACTCCTACCACTACTATTAATACTGCTATTGCTACTGCTGCTACTACTAATACTACTACTGCTACTGCTACTCCTATTACTTTTAAAACTGCTATTGCTGCTGCTACTGCTATTTCCATTACTGCTAATAGTGCAACTGCTTTTGCTACTACTGCCATTATTACTACTGCTGCTACTAATACTACTATTACTCCCACTACAACTACTAGTAGTTCTATTGTTATTAATAGTGTTATTGATGCTACTCCTACTGGTACTAATACTGCCACTAATACCGCTAGTACTGCTACTGCTATTAATACTATTACTAATACTACTACAATACTATTTCTACTGCTACTAATGCTTTGCTACTGCTAGCTACTCCTATTATTGCCATTGCTGCTGCTGCTGCTACTACTACTACTACTACAATTATGATAATTCCATGTTATATCACAATAATGCAATATCTCATCGTGTCATATTCTACATCTCGTAACACTGCTAATCACATGATCCCTTTAGCCTATATCATGGATCTATAGTAGGCCTAATAGATAGAAATTTTGTTTAACATGATTTGCCATAGGCCTGGTTGCATTAATGTAGCTAACCTACCCGGAGTTCACTTTCGGTCAAATATCAGTAAATGGACTGATATATATATATATCTCTATTTATGTTGTGTAGTATTGATCTTGGATTGTGTGAAGTTGGTTTAACGCTAATCTGAGATCACAAAAATAAATGTGACAATAGCATGAAATGAGAGAAAAGAAATAGTGTTTATAGCGAGTCGGTTTTCAATACATCGTTCGATATTCATATACTGTGTTGGTAACATGCGTAACCAGAAAGATAACCATGGGGGAATACAAAGAGAAGGGAATAAGTGCAGCAAATTTAAAAGAATGAGGATAGAAGGAGATGTTGATCGAAATAATTGTTGTCAAATATAAATTTGTTACAGAAAACGAAAAACAGATTTTGATACCACTAATCAAAAGGTGATGGAATTAAATTGCTGCACAGTGTGGTTTCACGAATGTAATTCTAAGAAATTGGAAAATTCTGAAGTTGTGGTATGAAAATACGAGTAAACGTGAAATCTGAATATGAACAGTAATGGAACATACTCAAGAATACATTATTTCATTATGCACATAATTATACGTTAAATGTTAATAAAGGCCTTTCTCTACATATAAACAAAATATACTTCCAGATTCCGGTCTTACCTATTTGCTCTGATGATGGAACCTGTATGTAGTGCCAAAACGTTGGTAATGTCAAGTTCCAGAAAATGATGAAATACCCAAAAGCCTAAATTTGATCAGTTACCGTGAAAGCTTAAAATATCATATAGTTTATTTTAATAATTATTATTTAACTTCTGCTAAATTACAATGTAAGTTCAACTATCTTGAACTGAGAAAAAATCATCAGTTAGATTTGATCTTAGTATTAGTATTTATACCACCAAAACTTTACCCTAAATAAATGTTAATTTCATTGCCTTATCTCAGATTAATTGAAGCGTCGGCTGGAACAACGTTGTAAGTTACAAAATTTTCATTCGGCGTATTTCCGTGTAACAATGTTGTATGTCATGTTGCCTTGCAATACACTTTGGCTTGCAACTGTCCATCAATGCAGTGCGTGAAATTTGTCCGCTCAAAAGTTTGCTACCCTCATAAGAACAACGTTGTGCGTGCACACATTTTTGTAGCTCCTGTAAATTTTACCAAATGTAACTTATAACGTTGTTCCAGCCTAGGCTTAATTTATTTACTCGTATTTATAAGACTGATCCATGTTATATCCGATCATGTCACATCGTATAAGACCATGTACTATGGAATATTAAAGTTTAAAATACGAGTATAATAGCCTGTATCATTATAGTCACTCCCTCACCTTTACATTGTCACTCAAGTCTGGAAAGCCAGTATGATATCGTTTTCCATCTTCTCAGTTATTTTAATCACACTTCTTGTGTAACAAATTATACAATTATCAGCATAAACTAAGCACAATATCTCAGTGTCGTATGTGAATAAGTGGATCTGGAAGTGATTCATGGAGCTCCAGATTGACTCGTTAACCTCTGTAGTTGGTTCAGCGTCCAGGCACGGAGTCAGGCGGGCACGTCCTCTCAAACAGGTTCTGTGTGGGATCTTCTTCATCCCGCGGCGGGGTCAAACTCGTGTGTGCGCAGCGTGACCGCGGGTCAGCCGTACACCTGGGCTCAGCAGAAACCGCTGCCCACGGTTCTGTGTCATTCCTAGACAAACCTACTGCGGTTTAATTCGCACAATGTGTCCTATCACAATTATTTTACAGAAATTTGCATCATACTAATTACTGTACAAAATAATTGATAGGAATTTCGACAAACTACTGTAGTTGGAAGTACATTTGCTGCCTGATACGGTGATGGTTACAGAAGTGTATTAAAGACAATTTTCCTTGTGCGACACCTTCACCTCTCTCACCTTACACTAATTGTACAGTCGGTAATGTACAGTACACAGTCCGCTGACGTGGCTCAAGTAGAGTTGCGGTCTTATACAGGGTGTTTCCGGGTTGGTGTTACAAACTTTCAGGGATGATGACGAAGGGCACATGTATCAATTTGAGATAAGGAACCCTGGTCCTGAAATGACTGAGTCGAAAATTATAAGCGAAAATAGTTGTGTGGAAATGGAATTGTAATTTGGCAACACACAGCCTCCTTCCCTTAACCTTTGCAACAGTCGTGGAAAGATGGTATTGACCGGATGTCTCCTACGTGGTTACTTAGACCGATACAATCTCTGAGCTTGTCTATTGTTCCCATTGGCTCATCCGTATTCGAAAATCAGGTCTGCATATTCCTCTCCCGTGTACTCCTCCATTTCGCTAGGACTGATCGACTGAACACAGCAGCTTGTACACATACACTGCTGTCTACAGACGTGCATATCAGGACCGACCATGTCCGTTACACATTACGCCATCTGCATTGCTTTAATGTAGTTTCCTGTCCCCACCCCTCAGACAGCGCACTGAATGGAATACTGTAAGTAGACAACGTAAACAACGTCAGATGAATACAGTATGGGTAAGATGTACAGATAAATACACATAAATAAGGTGTACAGAGGAATAAAATTATGGCATGACTTCTGATGGTGATTCTGTAGAGTCGAAAAAGTTAAAACTTATTAAATAATGTGTACAAATAACTTTTAGTTATTTTGTTTCAAAGATAAGCATAGACGGACTTTGTTTGTTTAACCCAATTTAAAGAAAGTGATGTCAAAATGGAAGACATTCTTCTGTAAGATGGTAAAATAAAATTTTGAATAGAATCTATGTTGCTCTTGTTATTTATGTTTGTAATCGAGAACATTCTGCCTGACCCTGTATAATACTTTTGCAACAATAGAATAAGCCTGGTGTCTACCGCTGTGAAAGGAGTGGTCCCGAGTTCAAATCTTGGTTTGAAAATGCTACCTAGTTGAGGTTCTTCCGGGGTTTCCCTCAGCCCATTAACAGAAAATGCATGGTATCTTTCGGCGCTAGACCCTGGACTCATTTCGCTGTTTCCTCAGTCAGACGATAGATAACTGTCGCAGTTGATAAAGCATCGCAAAATAAACAAAAAAAAAATAAAATAAGTCTGCTGCAAATCTTTCTTAAATAAACCGCTATTGAGCCTTCTGTTTGTAATGCGTTCGGTTATTTATTCTGACGTGTATCTAATATTAAGCTGTGAGCAGTGCATATAATATTTTTACTCGGAGGTAATGATTGTGGGCAGGAGGAAGATCCCATCCCCGTGGGTAATTTGACCGGTTGCCCCGGTCCGCTAGTGGGAGGCTCTGCACGGCGAGATTACGTTATTGTGACTCGAGCAATTAGCATGCCTCTGCTTTCTATAATACACCCGGCAACAAGAAATGAAGTGGCCAGAAAAACAAACGACTGAGTAATGACGTTGGTCAACGAAACAGGATACGACGGTGGAGCGAAGTGAACGGAATGCGCGGCTAAATTGTGTTATAACGACTTTCTTGACTTCCACCGTATACAATATGACGTGGAAGACACTGCTTCTCAATCTGTGGGGCGCGATCCCTCAGAGACGCGCGATATCATGAATCATATTTATTTATGTTTTAATCTCTCCTTTAATACAAAATCTGATTCTCTAACAAGGTCCGCCTACATTTGATCCTGGATGCGTTATAGTCTCATAACTTATTTCGTGTGCCCTTGTTTATTGTATTAAATGCAAAATTCCATAATCCTGATAGGTATATACAAAATCTTAGTGCGACTTTGTTTTACACTTTGCACCTTGTCATAGGAACAGTAACATGTAACGTTTCGGAACGTTGAACGGCTTCATTCGTTTTATGGGGCGAATTAACCTCTCAACCCGGTATTTAAAAGTCCCGGTGCTAAGCGTTGGAGCGGTATATTTAAGTCTTCTATTAGAATTAAATTTACATGACGTCACTCTTTTTTCTGTTTTCGAAATGGTTAAACATAATTCAATCATATGACAGTTAAAACCAGACTCTCTGCAAGACACTCGAAAAATATCTCCAGTAAATTACGAAATTTTGTGAAATCGTGCATGATGCGTAAACGTGTACGTAAAACCGCTACAGAACTAGCCTAGAATGCTACGTACTAGTACCTGTCTGAGGGGTTAAACAACAACAAAGAAAGATATAAGACAGTGGTCGTCAGCACTCGCTGAAATGGGTAGAGTGCAGGGAGGGTAAGGAACTCTGCTCCGTCGTGCACAAGGGATAGAGAGACAGCATACCCGCCAGCAGCGACGATTGCACGCTAGGGCTGTGTCTTGTCTGCGGGTAAGAGACGCTAGCCCCAGCATGCAGTGTTTTGACGACCGCTGATATAAGAGATACGTAGAATTAGAGCAGCGTGTGGTTCTGTCAGCAATGCTGAAGTCCACCGTCGTACCCAGGACGTAAGAAAGAATTCACAGCGTTGTTTAGCACAGGATGATGAACAATTTGAGCTCTTGTGAAGAGAGTTGTGTGAGAATCAGTGTTCCCAATATCACAGTTTATTTATTTTTTTTTTTTTTGAATGAAGGGTGAAAGTTAGAAAAAAAAGTTTAAATAAAGGTTTTTAAGTCCTATCCAAAGATACCTTACACGACTTAGTTTCTTATTTGAAAATTCCAAATTGATCCCGGTTACCCTGCTTCCGATTGACCCGGAAAATGGAAGTGCCATTAATCGATTCTTTATATAGGTTTTGGTAGCAATTTTTTTTTCGCGAATACCCAGTGTCATACAGTTTTCGGAAAAAAGAGGCGATACTGATGCTTTGAAGCACTCTATATATGTATATAGATCTAACTGTATATTTAACGTATGATCTTAGGTACAGTTTTTCTCTGTGTTACTTCACAGATATTGAAATACATTTCTTGCTAAGTAAGAAACTTGCTTGTGTGCCCATCTCTATGCAGACCATTTTGCGCAAATTTTGTATTATTAGTCGAGATAGAAAATAAGAATAAGCTGACTGTTAAAAGAAGATTATGGTTTAACTGCTCACTCCATCTTCTACATCAGTTTGATCTCTTTCAGTTTTGGACCTGAAAACCCAAAATATCTTTCAGTAACTTATTTTCCAGGTGTGCTTTACCCATTGTGTTTGGTGTGTTTCAGTTCTCGTAATTTTCATTTAGCTAATATTTTATTATAGTATCTTAATTTTTCTGGTACGAAACTTTTGGGCTTTTTCGGCTTTTTTGTAGATGTGGAAACATGCATCAGTTTCATCACGAAGAATGGTAAGAAAATAGGAAAGCTATTAGTTTGTAAAATTCGTTACTGTCTCGGTTCTGGAGAATAGCACTTCGTAAAGGGTAGATTCCCTTCTTCTTGCCTTCCTGGATAATAAACCATACATAGCTCCGAAACGTTCGATGTTTTCACACTTAAAGACAAGGAGCAGAAATCCAAAAAAAAAAAAAAAAAAAAAAAAAAAGCCACACTCCGTTGAAGTCGATATCTCTTGCATTGAATTCTGAAACCAAGTTTAAGAAGTACGTACATTTCAGTGTTTTTCTTTCTTCTTTTCACCCTATCTCTCTCTCTCTCTCTCTCTCTCTCTCTCTCTCTCTCTCGCTACTGATTGTTTTATGGCTAAGTTTCGTGCATTTAGAGCAATGTTGGTACCACCATGATATTATAGATGATATTATAGATAGTGAAGCTTTATAGTTTATAGTGGCAGTGCATAGTATTTGAACAGTGAAATGTTTTTGAAGTGTTAGTGAAATCAGGATAGAATCAGTGAAATGTGTCGTAGTTCAATTGTAGTGAGTGAGTTGACAGCGAAATGAGTGTAATTTGAAAGGTACTTGTGCAGATATGAACATGTCATACTCGTGGGTTTTAGTTCGATCTTAGTTTTAAGATACAAATTAGATTTATTTCAAATGTTATTTTAAGTGATCGTTTCATTTAATTTAGTATATTCCCTGTTGTTGTTGTTGTTGTTGTTGTTATTATTATTATTATTATTATTATTATTAATTACTGTTAGTATTAATTATTAGTATTATTAATTGTGTTTTTAATTAATAAGTTTATTATTGTCATTACTAGCCGTACCCGTGCGCTCCGCTGCACCTGTTAGAAATAAATAAAAAGTAATTACATAATTAAAATAGGACGTTTGATCCAGGGAACAACTTTTACAACAGCGCAAGATAATCTGCTTCGCTCATTACCCAAATTTTTTTTGCATTGCATTTATTGCATATATATTTTATGTATTTTAACACGATTCAATTGAGCATAGTTAAAATTTGAATGATAAAATAATGGATTGCTAAGCTAACGTACTATTACTGCATACTAAAACTCTCGTTGTTCGTTAATTCTCTGAGATTAAAATGAGTGTACATAAATATTATTTTAAGAAATGCAGAAAACGAATGTACAAAATAGTCTATCAAATTTTCTGTGCATAAGAAGCTATTTTAATCTTACCTGTCCTCGATTTACTCAGACGTTACTGTAATAACATTATAGTATTATGTCCATCTAGAGAAACTACACTTTCCAATGGTGAAGTAATAATAATTAATTATACAAATCGGTTAATTTAGCTTCTGATATTACTTCATACAAATGCAGACACATTCTCTGTAGGCTATGTTTAATAGCTTTCGATTTTTGATGTCCAAGGCCCCTGTTTCGATTGTTGTTGTTCAAGGCCCCTTATAGACGAAGTCATTTGTTCTTAATTCATTGCATCATCTTAGATGGCGTTGTTATTTTAATTTTAAAACTCATTTATCTCATTAAATATCAGTCCTATCAAAATTTTGTAAAGAATAAAACTTATCGGAAATCATTTTTAAAGAAACTTTTGTTATGTAACATTTTTCACAAAAATCAATAATAAGCGAGATATTTCGATTTATTTAATTCAGGCCCCCTTATAACTCCCCTTTTAAATAAAGTATTTTGAATGCCATATAGCCTAAAATCTAAGTTACAACGAACTTAATTTATTTCCAATTTTCATATAAATCGGTTCAGCCATTATCGCGTGAAAAGGTAACAAACATACAGACAGACATACAAACAAAAATTTCAAAAATGCGATTTTCGGTTTCAGGGTGATTGATTATAGATATATGTTAGGACCAATTATTTTTGGAAAATCGAAAATTACCAGAAAAATTTCGGCTACAGATTTATTATTAGTATAGATTGAGTGTAATTAGTTACCACTGCCACCGGGTATATACCCACTGCAGTGTGAATAAATACATACATACATACATACAGACATACATACATACATACATACATACATACATACATACATACTTACATAATTAGTATTTTTCCTGGTAATTTTCCTTCAACGTTCTTTTAATAATATCATATATTTGCTCCTATTTAGTTCATTTCTACAGAATTTTTTTACAACATAAGTAGCCTAACTATTATTAAAAGGCATTGTCATGAATTATAATTCTGTACATCGGAAATATTTCACCCAGATAAGTGTTCGCATGTAAGACAGCGAAGGACCGCGAGTTTTGCACTAGTTCTGTTTCGGTGGGAGAGTACGAGGGCATGGGATTTTCACCAGAGTGAACGTGTGTGCTGGTATAATCGTGCATTCGATTCTTGGAAGTGAGAAGAAGACCGCCTTATGTGTATGATTGGAAAGTGTGTCTACGACCCATCGGTACCGTCCTAAAATGGAGTGGTAGGACCAGTTGCAGCTTCTTCAGGCCCAGTCTCCGTGTGTGGCAGAGATAACGACTGTATGATGTTCTCCTTTAAATTTTCGGAGCGATACCCTGATAATATGCATGCTTCTTCCCTGTCTTCCTTCTTTAATATGCTCTTCCTTGAAAGGAACAATGCACATTTCTTATACAGCGCGTTCAATTCACTGTTACTGACTATTTCAATCACATTTCCACTTCCACTATCCTTAATGCTGCATCCCTGTTGGATTTATTGTGTTTAAAGCTCTTTCTGCAATTACAAATGGACAAATTGATATTGAATTCTTTCTTAACAAAGCGTATAGTCGCGTTCTATAACATATGGCTATCATAATTATTTATCATTATTATCGTCATCATGGTCATCCTCTCCAAGTTTTCAAACTCCTCTAATTTGTTCCGCCTTCACAGATCTTGTCTCTGGAATTTTTGTTGTATATGATTATCTATGATTACATTAGTTTAGGTTAAAAATTGAACTTTTGTGGAATAACATATTTTTATATGTGATTCCTTATAGCATATTATTCAATTTATCTTAATAGCGTTTCTGAGCTTTATTTTCTATTTTGACCTGATGAAAATGTTTTATTTATTCTACCACATATAAGTTTAGTATAGGAACGAAAAGTGCTTTGCAATGCTTCAACAAATGTTTCTCCATTTAAGCATACAACATTTCTGTTGGTTGTACTACATTTTCGGCCATAATATAATTAAATTAAATTATTTAACCATGTTTTGGGAAATTACTATGAATGGACAGATGGCGTAGCTATGTGTTCTCCTTTATCTCGTATTATAGCCAGCTTCTACATGGAACATTTGGAAAAATCGGTTATTAAATAAAAAGGCTTAGTTGCTTTGGACAGCCTGACGTAAAGAGCCCTACAAAGGAGGTAACCCCTCTGGTTATACTTAACTGCCCTGATGGTGGAACCTGAAAACGTTTGAAATATTAAATTTCAGGACACGGTAAAAAAAATCTGTTTCGGATCACATTCACAGTGAAAGTTTAATAAAACGCATAACTCTTTTAACTGAAACAATAATTTTGGCCAATGATGGAAGTACTGGAAATTATGAAAAGAACAATATCCGTTCAGACAGTGGTTTTATAAATTCAGTATTATTTTAATATGTTATTTTACGATGCTTTATCAACATCTTAAATTATTTAGCGTCTGAATGAGATGAAGATGATAATGCCGGTGAAATGAATCCGGAGTCCAGCACCGAAAGTTACCCAGCATTTGGTCATATTGTGTTGAGGAAAAACCCCGGAAATAACCTCAACTAGGGAAAGGCTGATTCACAATAAACCTTGAACGGAAACGAGAACGAGAACGGAAATAATGTTAAAATAAATGTATTTAAATGTGAGTATTCACAATAGTGAATTGTGAATGCTCATATTTAAATACATTTATTTTAACAATCTTTCGGTTCTCGATATCGTTGTCGTTTCCGTTCGCGATTTATTGTGGAGCATCCTTTACTTGTCCCGATCGGGAATCGAACCCGGAATACCTGGTTTCGCGGCAGCACGCGCTAAACGTTACTACACAGGTGTAGACTCTTCTACCCTTTACTTTTATTTTTCACTTATCTATAAATTCTATCATTTAATTTGTTTCTTAGCCTTTCTTTTTTATTGCCTTGTTCCTTTCCTTTTCCTTCTTTATTTTGTAGTTTCTCTTCTTTTTCTTTGTGTCGTTGTTCTTCTTCTCAATTATTTTCTTAATATCAGTACACATTATGACTTACTCTCGTGCATTTTTATCCCCGATTGAACGTTATTAAAACTATTTAGGCTAATTGTGAGACCGTTGTTTCGAGTCACAAAAAGTCGGCAGACTGACGCAACTGCCGTAGAAACACAGTCCTGCTGAGTGGATTCTAACAATAGTCTGGCTCTACTTTGTTTTTGCTCCCGCGTATGAATCTCTCGCGTTTCTCATTATTTGCCACGACTTCCCATACTCCCAGCATTAAATACGTCCTTGAAGAAAGGCCGAATCCATTTCCGTTCCCACTTTGTACAAGCTGCGTTATTGCGAGAATACCCCCAACTGAATCATTCCTCTTCAAAATAATCTGGAAGTAGAATTCTCTACGTGCAATTCATGCAGCCTACTACTCATATTTCAGTTTATTTGCGTATAGTTCAATTATTATGTTTTTATTATATTTACGTTGACTATTTCGCTCATGTAAGCATACCAGTTATCCAAAGGAACGTTAGAAACCGTTGAATTTCAACCAGTCATAGCCCTCTATCATTGCGATTTTGTCTATTTTATATTCCCACTTTTGTCTTGTCGCTAATGATTCGCAGTTCTTTCCTGCTTGGTAGGCTAAATAAGTATTTGGATGACAATACAGATCAGTGAGGAGGAACATCATAAATAGACCTCGGATTTTTACGCTCCTTTAGCGTAGGCTGAAACATACGTTCTTTAATTCACCAAGTGTTAGGTAATATCATCGCTCGAAAGTTTCTCGTGTTGCATACATTTAGGAATTTTTTGCATAATATTGTTGCAATCTATCCTATTCCAGCCTAAAAATCCGAGGTCTAATTATAACGTTATTATGAATGAGCTCTGGAACACTCAATCAACATCAATTTCCTCAGTATTAAGTATCTCTACTCAATAAATATTATTTTACGGAATGTCGCTCTCACATATGTACTGTATATATTTAATTATATATCCATTCTTTTTTAGATTTCATTGTGTATATAACAAAAATAAAAATGTTCATCATTCCGTTATTTCTGTCTTTCATGTGTGGCTAGATTAGTTAACATTAGTTAGCTCTGGTCGTATTTCTAAATAAGTATTTTAATTATTTATGAATGCGGTACGTCGTGACAGTGAAATAAATATGATGCTGTGTAGGCCTAAGTAAACCAAATATTTTGGACAGAAGGTATTAATCTTCAGAAAATCTATTTCGATATTTTTCACGGACAAGCGTAATGCCAAAAAGAGTGTTTTTAGCGTAATATCTATGCAAATGAAACCCTTCGAAATAGGAGCTCAGACTTTCGCATATTGCCTTCGGGACTCTGGGGCGAGTTTATTCGAGTGTCACTCGCACATTGCAAGGGCTCGGCTTACTTCTTTTGCGATGACTGCGGCAGTCCCACTCGATGTGCAGACTTTTTACTATCTTCGGCGATCCTAACCCGTTATTGTTCTGTCATGTTTCTTCCTTTTTTTGTGGTGGCTGTTAGGTTACGTCCTTTTTCGGCTTTCCCTTTCAAAATTATCTAAGTTTCTTTAGTGGAACGGCGAAACTTGGAGTGAGACAAGTGACCAAGAGGCTTGGAGCTCACACATTCAGTTTTTCTCAGCCTCAAATTCCCTCGTGAGAACGCGTTTTCGCGTACTTTTCCAATATTTCTCCATTAATTTCCTCCATTGATAGTGACAATGTTCGTCTGTCTGTGATCAACGATTTTACTCAACTATTTGATAGGTTTTGTTCATGTAGGCTACATTTTTGCACATTACGTTTCTGAAGATGCAAGTGGTATATAGGCTGATTCAAGAGGATTTACTTACGGAGTTTATTTCCGAAGACATTCTGAGCAAAAAAATGTTATATAAACATTTGTCCTAATCGCAATATTTTCAAAGTTACATTAATTTGAAGTTCTTAGTAAAATACCTTTTTCTTTAGTTTTACGGGTAAAAATATTACAAATAGAAAATGAAGTATTCAAAAGTGTCATTTCTTTAATTGGCTAGTGTTCTGAAGCTAAAAATGTGTTGTTAATTGCTTTGTACAGATTTTATTTTTCAATTTTTAACTAAAAATTACATCATTCTTACGCACTTACGCTATCACAAAAATTGTTACAAATCATACGATTTTAGTAACTTGATTCTTTGCAGTTCAATTATGCATCTTAATGTACAGTCTTAAATAATTTACAACAATGGCGTGATTTGTAACAATTGTTGTGATAAATGCGTAAGAAAATGTAATTTTGTAGTTAAAAAAAAAAGTGACGAAGCAACTATGGAAGTCGCAACACATTTTTAACTTCGGAATACTAGCTAATTAAAGAAATGATACTTCTGAATAGTTCATTCTTTATCTATAATATTCTTTTACCCTTGAAACTCAGGAATAATGGTATTTTACTAACAACTTCAAATTAGTGTAATTCTGAAAATATTGAGATTAGACCACATGTTTATATGACTTTTTTTGCTCAGAATGTCTTCGGAAATGAGCTCCGTAAGGGATAGTAAATCCTCGTGAATCAGCCTTTATAAAAATTCTGATATAAAATTAGTGGTTTTTTTAAGAATTAGAAAAAAATATTTATCTTATTTTTCTTTTATTTTACAAATTTAAGTGATAGTTGAAACCTTATAATCCACCTGTTTCTAAAATTCTTATTTCAGAGCGATTAAAAATAATCTACTTTAGAACTAGGGCAAGGAACGGAAAAATTGAAGTTTAACATATATATCAAAGAACGTTCCTTTCATTAGAGTCTGCTTACATTGGACAGACTTTCAGGGCGTGGCTGGAAGAATTGCGGCTCCTCTAAGACATAAATAAAGGCGGTTTGTCTCCCATTTTGACAGCTGACGTATTGTACTTGCAGAAAACGAAGGGACTGTCATAAGTAAACAGCAGAAGTAACATTCGTCAGAATTCATTATCGTAGCATTGAACGTGTACAATTCTTCAGCTGATATTAAAAAAAAAAAACACTTTATGAACTGTAGGTTTCTTTCAGCACAGCTTTTACAGATTCACTGGCAGTTCAAGTCTTAACACATAAATTGACGAAGTATCCTAATGTGATAGAACATTTTAATTTATGCTATGACTTTAATAAATTAACAGATAAATTTGGTAGGAAATTGTAAATATAAGCAAAATTACATAATAATAATAATAATAATAATAATAATAATAATAATCTCTGGTATAAAAAAAAACTTATCGACTAGATTTTTACATTTTAACAACATATTCAACTTTACCTCACCAATTTTTTTCAGTTCTGTCACCAGAATATTATATATTATGTATTTATTGCATTTATTGTCTTAAATGATTGAACATGTCAGCTGTGTCTTAACGCAACTTGTTAAACACAGCAGCATCATTTGTTTTTTTTTTTTTGGTCACTTTGATAGCTCAGTTGTCAGTGCGTTAGCTCACAACGACCGCGGATTCGAGTTCAAATCCCGGCAATGACGAGGTTGTGTTTGTGGTGGACAAAACAAAGGTCGTAAGGATTTTTCTAGGCGTTTTGCCGCTATTTCCTATTCATTCCATCAACATTTCCAATTTTCCTTTCATTATCTCCTCCGTTTGTGTGGCTTCGGGTCTGTCATTCGGCGTGGTGGATGTTCCTCACGGTTTTGTCCGAAAATCGATAGATGGCAGTGATAGTGGATTGTAGAAGACTTTTTTTCCATCCCAAGAAATTGTTTAGATATGAGGTTCTCATGCCTGAAGATGGACTATGTTTCAGTATTGTTCGATGCATATGTGATTTGTGTAATTAATACGTTTGGAATTTTTAAAACTTATGTTAAGTCATAAGTTAATTACTACCTTCACTTACATGTAAATTTAAATGTAAGCTGATTTTATGATCTTAGAACTGGCATTAAACTATAATTCATGTTAATTTTAATATTGTCCCTCTGCTACTCATGGCAGCAGGACACGCCTTGCATTGTTATCAGCATCTTTGTGTCCCTGTAGCATGTTTTTGTGAGAGAGAGAAAGACTGTGGTTTGCTTTGGTGTACGAAAGATATATATCTTCATTAGAACGGCAGTCGTTGCAGAGTTGATAGTTGCACTTTCTGTAAGGAACCAAGATTCACCGTCGCAGATTCTGTGACATTTGTGGTCGAAGAAGTAACTTATTTTAAGGCGTTTCGTTTCCACCTTCCATTCTCGTACCACATTGCCCTATTACTTGTAAATTATATTTAATTTCTTTGGATAGTTGTATTTAAGGAACTTTAAATTAAGAATTTAAGATTTACTGCAGATGGATTTTTGTTTTTCCATTGTTTTATTTGCCTTTAAGGTTTGGAGCTAAAAGTTTAGATTTAATGCAAGGTAATAATTCTGAGAAGAGTTTTTGTTTGGACTTGGTCTGTTGCTGACAAATCATACTATCCAGTGCACTTTCGTCGTCAGAAAAAAAAAAGGACAAGAAAGGAAAATTGGCGAGGAATACTACAATACTTGTCGTGACCGGTACACTGACCAGATCAATACTGCTTACTTTCTTACTTACTTACTTACTTACTTACTTACGTACTTGCTTACTTACTTACTGGCTTTTAAGGAACCCAGAGGTTCATTTGCCGCCCTCACATAAGCCCGCCATTGGTCCCTATCCTGAGCAAGACCAATCCAGTCTCTATCATCACATCCCACCTCCCTCAAATCGATTTTAATACTATCTTCCCATCTACGTCTCGGCCTCCTCAAAGGTCTTTTTCCCCTCCGGCCTCCTAACCAATACTCTATATGCATTTCTGGATTCGCCCATACGTGCTACATGCCCTGCCCATCTCAAACGTCTGCATTTAATGTTAGATAAATACTGCTCCTCTTTTATAACCTTTCGTTTCAAGTGACTGTTCAGGTATGAAACCTACTTTACACTCTCGAAATTATTTTATTGTGTTACGGTTAATGGCGATGGTAGTTATAAAAGATATAAAATTGGTGTAATGATGTGAGGAAGACGGAAATTTTTGCGAAATCGTTATCAAACATCGTCTTTACCCACCAATAATTCTGTTTCTACATTCCGACATTTTAACTCCGTTTCTGGCGTGCTAACTAAAGGCATTTTCCATCCGACAAAGTGGATGTCGGTTAACCACAGATTACTGTGCAATTTATAAAAATTTACTCTAATTTTGTAATTTCTTTCACCTCATATTTCAACCGTTTGCTTATTTTAATCTGTCTTTAGATTCTATCCATCTCGTTTAAAGTTTTCCACTATTTCTTATGACTGTTTAATCAATTTTCAAATGCAGAAAGCTTCTCTATTTAAAAAATGGAGTAAATGAATTCCTGATGTTATGATAATGTTAATTAAAACATCTACACTGACAACAAGATTTACCCCAACCCAATGATTATTACTAATTTCTATTACTAGTGGCATAAGACAAGGAGATCCTTGAACCCTACATTATTTAATACTCGTATTTTGGATGAAACAATAAAAGAAACTGGAAAGGATAAAGGCTACAAAATGAGAAATGGGGGAAATCACTAATATTATCTGCTACGTAGATGGTGCACTACTTATGGTAGAATCAGATTATCTACAACAGCTACTATATACTTTTGTACAATGCGAGAAAAAACATAACATGATGGTATCTACAACAAAATATAAATCAGGACCCTATTAGATACAAATTAGAAATTTAATATGCCTAAAGTTCTCTTTCTTGGTTTCCTTCATTGATTCCTTTTGTATCATTTTCTTTTCTTCCTCCTTTCACTTGGGTACCAATTTAAATCTTGTGTGTAATGTCATCTTCCATTCTTTGTACGTGGCCATAATTCTTAATTTGTGTTATTTGAGTATAATCAACGATAGTATCTTTTACGTTCATATTTTTTCAAATGACAGAATTCCTAATCCTTTTCTTTCTTGATATTCCGGCTGACAGACGTAAAAAAATTCATTTCAGTTTCCATCGATTTACGGCTCATCCTTTTTTTCTCAATTGTCATGTTTCACAGTGGTGTCCATATGTTATATTCTGTATCCTTATCCCATTTGAATGTAGCTTTAAACATCTGGAGAAAGAATGTCCAGGAATGGGACTACCGTAATAAAGGATACCATCACTATTATTCACAATCTTCGCTTTGCAGGTGATCATACAGTTTTTACCTGAAGATACAAGGATCTGGAGCACATGACAAGGAAATTAATAGAACAGTAAAACGACTGGGAATTAACATTAAATTCTCAGAAAAAAGTATTTTTAAGTTAGTAGGCCTATTCTAGGCAATATTTAATTGTGAAAGATCAAGCAGTTATAAAAAGCTTCATTATAAGTATAGGCCTACATCTTGATTACACAACTTTTAACACTATATCACTTCGGAATTTAAAGTAGGCCTATATAGATGCTTTCACGTTTTAATTAACTAAGGTTACCTTGTCGACTAGTTAATTAACATGTGTAAGCATGTATATACTTTAAATTCCGAAATATAAAAGTTGTGAAGACATTGCATATTTAGCTGTTATAATGAGAAAAGTTGGGAGCCATGAAACTGAAATTGCAAATATAAACAACGAAGAAGTTATCTATTACGTAGAAACACAATTCAAAACTTTTTTATTTACAATTTTCTTATTTCTTAATAACAATGATCGGCAATACACAGTAACTTGTTTTGAACTGTTTGTGAACGGAAATCCATAGGAGAGCTTATACTAATAATAATAATAATAATAATAATAATAATAATAATAATAATAATAATAATAATAAATTATTATTATTATAAATTTATAAGTGTATTATAATAAGTTTATAATAAATTATTATTATTATTACTAATAATAATAATAATAATAGTAATAATAATAATTTATTATAAACTTATTATAATAAACTTATAAATTTATAATAATAATAATAATAATAATAATAATAATTTATTATTATTATTATTATTATTATTATTATTATTATTTTGACATACAATTTTCAGATAAATGGTGCATGATGTCTATTATGCCACGTAAGCATATTTGTTATTATGGTCTTTATTTGAAAATAATCCTAAAATTTCTTGCAGTTCATTACAGTACCTTTTGAAAAGATTGAAATCACATTTTGTTCATTTGGTTTAAACCCGGAGTAAAGTATCAGCTCACTAATGGTATTCATTTGGAAACTAAAATAAACCTAAATTCTTAAAAATTAAGAACAATGATGACTTTGAACTTCAGACTGCACGCATACACCAAATTTCATACTTTCTTCGGTACATTCGTATATTATGATGTTCATAGTACGCGACTGTTATGGTAAATAATTTAGAGATCGCTGTATAGAATTTATTTCAGATAATATGAGTATCTAATTTCTTTCCCTACAATTGCTGTGGCAATTATTATTATTATTATTATTATTATTATTATTATTATTATTATTATTATTATTATTATTATTACGATCATCAAGTCGCTCATACAAGGAGAGCATATTGCACTTAGCACTTAATGCGTGTTTTGCTGATGATGTTTCTGTATGTGAAGTTTTTTTAGTTCACGTATTTTAAAACCATTTACAAGAATCCTTAATAAATAATATAAACAATATATCATTATACTTTCTTGTATACGTGCGAATTTTAGGAGAGCTCTTCCTTGAAATTTTATGATATGTTTCTCGGTAGAATTGTTTAATTAATTTAGAAGCGACTATGTTATTATTGTTGTTATCAAAATAATAACTCCTTGTTCGCAGGTCTAAGTCGTGCTCTCGACATGGCTGAATTTAGCAATTTATTAGTTGTTGAAACTTAGCTTTAAGAGCTGCGAGTTTAAAGTAACTGTTTCCAGACCCTCATTTGTCTGTCGTATACAGGAATATTGATTAACGTGGCCGTGGAGCTCAGGTCAAACTGGATAATTATTGTAGAGTCTTGTGCTTGTAATTACCGCTTATTTCGGCACGTTTGCTTGAGCATTCAAAATTGGCCACGAATGTGACCCGCCTCAGCCTGTTTGTTCTGGTGACCGCTACGTTTGGCGCTAGTTGTATATCTTTGAATTGTGTTGCGCTTTATGGTCGACAGATGGGTTTTTAATAAGCGGGCATCATCAGCAAGCGGTGTCATTTTGAATCTTCCTTTTCTCCATCTCTCTCTGTCTACAAAATGGTTGCCCCGTTATTAAGATATTCGTGTACAATTTTCTCTTGCAATCACTTCATTATAAAACGTGACCAATACAGAATGGTTTTTCTTTGGATTTTGTTTCTATTCTTGTTGTAGTTTATGAGTGTGATGATCGTTGAATTAGAGGTTTGTGTGTAATCGTTTCTCATTCCTCGAACTCAATGGAACCATGGTCCATTTCCCAGAGTTTCTTGAATTGGTTGTCTCGCTTCGATAATTTTTAAAAGATGATTAAGTGAATATTTCTGGGAAATAGTACTATATGCTATACTAACTGCACGACATATTTATATATACTATGTGAAATATGAAATATGAAAAGCCTGAATCCCATAAGGCAATGGCCTCCTACAAAAGTGTAGGGTGAGCTGAAGGACTACTACACTTAGGGAGCCAGTCCAAGAGAGCTTACACTATACAATTACGAACTAACCACATAAACAAACTATTCAAACTAACACGGAAATCTATACAGTCTACTCACATAAATTGTACTAACTTAAACACCCACAAAAAATATACAAACAACACATAAATTATACAGTCTAAAACACACACACACGCACGCACATGCACACACAAAAAATTGTAAAAACTGAACACACAAATTATACAAACTGAACACACAAGATATACAGTCTAAACACAAAAAAAAAACTATCAATATTCCATATTTAACCAAACTTAAGTTCACTAATGTATTATCATCTTGCAATTCACTGAAATGCAGAGTAGGCCTATCTCATGTTACATGTAATATGGAATTTACATAACTGCGCAGCCGTCTCGTGATTGACAAGAAACGATGAATTCTAAAAGTACGATTTATTTAATTTAAACCGTAATTCAAAACTGAAAACGAGTAATGTTTCTCATAGATAAATTTATTGTAAATTAGAAATCACTTCTAATGGAAAGAAAAATTAATACATTTTAAGGAAATCAGTGAATTTATAATTGTTATCCTAGATCATATATGTAACAGATAGCTCATCGCTATGTTAAAATGGCAGCACTTTGAACAGAACAACCACCAGGATCGCCACCCGTCCGCTGTAAACGAACACGAGATGGCAGTACAGTCGCTAATGCAATTCAAATGGGAATTATTTCGTGACTCATTATGTAACAACTAGACGGCAGCATAGTAAACCTGACAAAAGTTGTTACCATCAAAGCCTATAAGGCCAAGCTATCTGGGTATATATGATCTAGGTTGTTATCAAGGGAATAATTCAAGGCGTCAAAATAAATGCCAGAAAAGTTCACTTTTAAATCGTTGTCATAGCAGTACCCTAAATATTTTACGGGAATATTCTTAGGAATCATCCAAAACAATATTACTTACTTACTTATTTACTTACTTACTTACTTACTTACTGCTTTTAAGGAACCCGGAGGTTCATTGCCGTCCTCACATAAATCCCCCATCGGTCCCTATCCTGAGCAAGACTTTTTCCATTGCTAATTTTTTTAAAATTGTGGCACAACATTTCGAAGAGTTGATCTCTCTTCGTCGTCAGGTGAAAACTTACTTTGGGGATCGTTACAAACAGCTAGTCTGTCTGGCAGGCTAACTCGTAATCTGTTCTTTATTGATTTTCATATGCCGGGTGATTCAAGAAGGACTTTACAACTTTGAAAACTTGCGAAAATTGGTTGAGAAGACTTATATAAATGGTTTTAATGTCATTTGATAGCATAACACAAAGTTCAGACATAAACGTTCAATGTGGTTGCCATTGGTCTTACGGCAAACATCCCACCTGAAGTCAATTTCTTTCCAAGCTCGACGCAGCATATCCGGCGTCAGTTCTGCAACTGCAGTAATGTGTTGCATTACCGTACATCGGTATGCTTTCAAGAGCAAACGTCTCCGTAAGATGCGCCAAACGGTTGATTGTGGAACGCTACTCAGTTTCCTATCAGATTGAATACCGGGTTTTTCCCGGGCGTTAAAGGCGGTCGGAAAGTGATGCCGATCACACTAATTCATTCTACGTAGTTCCAAGGTCATAAAAGCATAGGAGGCTTTATCACCATGCCTCCCAAATGCCTTCATGGTTTGTACTGCACCTTTACCTTATATACGAAGTGGAAGTGAAATAACCCTGTAGATTTTCAGAGCGAATTGGTCATATTGAGAATTAAAGAAAAGTATAATATATCGGTGGGAAATTTATAGTTTTCGAAAAAAAAAAAAAAAAATTATGTAACGTCGTCGTCGTCGTCGTGAATAATTATTATGCATAGGATCTTGATTTCTGTCAATGTAAATAGAGAATGTAGGCTAATAAAGATTTTTTCCCTTCGTTGTTTTTCGTGTAAATTAAATGAAAGTATTGAAAATTTGTTGCCTATTAACATGACAGATATGGCAAATTGATTAGCTGTTCTCTAACTTTCTTTCGGTAGGGGTAGGGAATAATTGGTAGTCAGGTCGTCTTGTTTCAGTATTACATGATTATGCAGTGGAAGAGAGTGTTTAAATCTTCCAGTGTTTAAATCTTCCGATTTTAAGTGAAGCTTATGTTGCCATTCAGCTTAGTGTATCGCAAAGCCGAGATTTTCTAATTCAGATTGTCTGGACATGATTTTAATTTACGTAGAGACGAAATGTAACTCGCGTGGCAATCAATTATTCTTGTATGCAGAAAGGTGTCCAGTAAGATAGTACTGTACTTGGTGCAGAGATATTCGTCGCTGTCTGCTAGCTGGTCCGTGGCACGGGTAGCGTAATTTCAACATTTCGCATTCGGGATTGACAGGTAGGAGATTTTAAATTTGGCGCAGAAAAAGCCGGGTCAGAACAGTCGCTTGATTGTACAGTATATAACCTTTTGTTTAAATCTGTCGTCGGATGAGTTCAATGCCTTCGTGTAGAATCTTGGACATTGTGACATTGCCAGCGAGTTTAAATTTTCGATGCAATCATTTAATTAACCATACACTTAATCGTAAAACGTATAATAGATTTTTGTTTGTTTTCATGTAATCTACCCCTCCTTTCAATATTCATTCATTCAGTGTTGTGCCCAAGGGCAGGTCTTTCACTGCAAACCCAGCATTCTCCAGTCTTTCCTATATTATGCCTTCCTCTTTGTCTCCTCATATGATCCATATATCTTAATGTCGTTTATCATCTGATATCTTCTTCTGCCCCGAACTCTTCTCCCGTTCACCATTCCTTCCAGTGCATCCTTCAGTAGGCAGTTTCTTCTCAACCAATGACCCAGCTAATTCCTTTTCCTCTTTCTGATCAGTTTCAGCATTATTCTTTCTTCATCCACTCTTTGCAACACAGCTTCGTTTCTTATTCTGTCTGTCCAATTCGCATGCTCCATTCTTCTCCATATCCACATCTCATGCTTCTATTCGTTTCTCTTCACTTCGTCGTGATGTCCACGTTTCTTCCCCATACAAAGCACTTCACTAGTCTCTTTCTTAGTTCTTTCTCCAGACATCCGCAGAAGATATTCCTTATTTTTATTAAAAGCTTTCTTTGCCATTGCTATCCCCCTTTGACTTCCTGGCAGCAGCTCATGTTACTGCTTATATTACACCCCAAGTATTTAAAGCTGCATTTCCTCTACTGCCTCATTTATAATTCGTAAATACCTTTTTTACTTTTCCTCCTATGACCATGGTCTTTGTCTTATTTCCATTTACCATATTACTTTCACTCTGTATTTATCTAAAGAATTTTATTTGCTTAACTGTGAGAACAAAAATAATTTTGTGTGCTTGGATGTGTGCAATTCTATGTATAGTCTCAGTAATAGATCTGTTGACAGGTTTTCTTCGCAATGCAATTAGCTGAAACAATAAGTACACGCGAACGTACTTCAAATACAGGCGAATACGCACATTTCTCTTTCTTATTTATATTATATGTTGTTTGTAATGACGCCTGTAATTCTTAAGATGGCAAGCACCGCCTTATAGGATGGTTGTTATTCAAAGGGAGCTACACGCCGTAAAAGATCCTTTAGGAAACTGTTGTAGCGCCATTAGCGTGTCCTTTCCAGGGGCCTGACAGCCGAGTGAATTACAGTGTGCGAGGGGTGTCGGTCGGGACGGGCCTGGCCGGCTCGGACCTGCCTCTAATTTACATGTGAGCGAGTGAATCCGGCTGCCGTGCCGTGCCGTGCATCCTTGTCGCGTTGTCACGGCGTGATAAATCATTGTACCAAAGTTGTGTCGTACAGGTTTCGCGCTGTTAGGTACATGGGTTCGACTCGTTTCTGGGATAGCCAAAAAAGGAAGACGAGCACCATCTTGTGTCTTGTGCCGTGTCACATTCTTACGGGTAGTCACCGCTAGCAGTGACTCTGGACGAGTTGCAACTACGGTGGTAATTCTTGTTGACCGGCTGTTACGAGAATTACGTGTTACTGAACGGTTCTACTGCAGGTGGAATTTTCTTGAACGTGTATTGGTCTAATTTCTTTCTGTATTCGATTGAACATTAGTAGGAGCTCATACGAGTAGCTATGTGAAGTTTCTTAGGAAATTTCTTATCCACGTTTACTGTTTTATTTACGTACAGACCCAGAAACTAAATTTGGGCCACTTGAATTTTCCAAGTTTCACTTATAACATACTGCGCACGCGCAGTGTTTACTTACATGCTCAGTATATTATAACTGAAAATTTTGTTTCTGGGTTTATACAGCTAGGTAATTTTTGGCAAAGACCAGACATGAATTATTGGAAACATTACTTAAACTTTTAATACAATACGAATGTACTCGTATATGTGTATGATATGGCACAATATGTGTGGCATTCATGTTGTACTTATGTATAATGTGAAGTGCTGTAATATGATGTAATAGTAGTATAGTGTTTGTGATGTGATATGATGCGGTATTTTATGGTATGGTTTTGTAAATTAAATTATATTATGTTTTATTTAACGACGCTCACAACTGCCGAGGTTATATCAGCTTCGCCGGTGTATTCGTACTACATTGCGTATACTAACTGACTCCGCAGAAGAAGTGGCAAGCAGAACGCGGGGGACTCGAGGAGTTGTGTTGGTATCATGAAGGTAGAGTCAATGACCTTGGCCACATTGAATGGTAGAGAGTGGGAGAGAGGAGATGTAATATTCTTACGTTCAAACCAGGTGCTTCACAGTACCAACTTTACATCGCTGCCGGATCGAATACTGCCTCTTGCTTCATTGTCGAGCCAGTTAGTATACGCACTGTAATCTGTAAACGAGCAGTACAGTATGCATATTTTTCATTACATATTATTTATTTTATTTATTTTTGTGGTAGAGATAAGATACGTTCCGATCGTATAGGAATGAAATTTATTACAGTACATTAAATTAAAAAGAGAAGTAAATAAAAACAAGACTAAAGATATAAAAAGAAGCACTCGTAATAATTTCTGTTAATACTTTCTATCACGAAAGCATGACAAACATTATGGGCGTCAAGACTTGAAGGTCTATTGTAGCATCAATTTCGATAATCTGAACGTTCGAAATGTCATTAGACATACTGACACCATTATTATTATTATTATTATTATTATTATTATTATTATTATTATTATTATTTTACGTTATGACTCATATCGGCTACAAATCAACGACTCTCTGTTCGATTTCCGAAGTGAAACGACGAATGATCACCATTTCACAACAGTTGAATAGGCAACTTTTTTTCTCTTGTTTTGTGACTGTGGTTTGTTGCATTTTCGGATACAAATTAACGATTCACTGTTCGTTTCTCGAAGTGAAATGACGAATCTTCTCTATTTTATAGCAGTTCATCACTTGTCTCTTGTTTCATATGCCTAATAATTGTGCTGTGTTTGTGCTCTGTTGTCTTATTTTGTGGTCTCACGTTATCAGGTGTGTTTCTTAAACATACGGACACAACAGGTTCTAAGAGTACGACTTTCAGTGATATCGATGATGATAATGTATAATCAAGTAAGACGAGTTGTACGAGTATATTGTTTTTTTATTGCTATTAGTGTTACTATTATTATACATTTCATTCTTCCTTGTGGATCATTATCATTACAATCATTGCAGAATATAGATAAAAATGTTATGGGCATCATCCATTGATAGAATAGAGTCACTTTGAATTCCATTACAAACTTAAGAGAAAAATAGTTACTTGGTTGACGTGTGGAAATGGATGGAAACCAGTTTTAAATAAAGCTGAACTTGAAGCCGTAAGATGCAATTTGACCTGAACCGTGTTATTTAGGATCGTTTTATTAATTCTCTCTCTTCATTTTAACTGTTGTTCTTCCCATTTCTTTTGCATTCTCCCATAGTTTATGATGACACTGTTCAATACGAGATTCTGCCGTATTTGCTTTTCATTACTTGTCATATTTCCTTGTTCTTCTCCTCCAGTTTATCCTTCTTTCCATGACCATGAAAAAAAGTATGCTGTCTGTGTGTTCGGCCTTAATTTCGAAATAGACAGGAGACCTTGACGGCCACAGTTTTTGATAGTCGGAATGAAAAGTGGCACGATCGAGCCATAATGGCGAGATGACTAATCGGAATTGTGCACAATTAGAATAACTTATTGTTGAGAGCGGCTCTCGTTTATTTTGCATAGGAGACGTAACCTTCATTATCACACGCGTACGAGGCCGGCCTGTCTTCGCCACATCCATACAACGAGGGCTCTTAGCGTAATACAGAAGTCTACCTTCCGCCCTGTTTCTCTAAAAAGACGCTCTGAAAAAATTACCCAAAAGCTGTCTCTTGTTTGTAAACGCATTTTCTCCGATTTCATATTATCGCATTTTTGTTTCCTTTCTCTTCTCTTTGTCTTCTTCTTTATATCATACCTTATCTCGTATGAGAATTCATATGAAAATTGAAAGCAAAAAAATGTAACATCTTTGAAATGGATCTTAGGTGTTTATGCCATTTTCTTGTTTTATTTTATTTTATTTTATTTCATGTTCTTTTATTTTATTTTATTTTATTTTATTTTATTTTCGTGTCTTATTGGTGGTAATTTCTTATGCAAGATATTACCAAAAGAAAGAAGGCATACGGAGAGAAGATTATACAAATAAGCATATCTTTGAATACCGAGAGATACGTAGGATAATTTTCATCCATGTACCTTGTCTGAACATTGTTACATGACGGTGGCCTGGTTGGCGCAGTTGGTATAGCGTTGGCCTTCTATGCCCGAGGTTGCAGGGTCGATCCCGGGCCAGGTCGATGGCATTTAAGTATGCGACAGGCTCATGTCAGTAGATTTACTGGGATGTAGAAGAATTCCTGCGGGACAAAATTCTGGCACACCGGCGACGCTGATATAACCTCGGCAGTTGCGAGCTTTGTTAAATAAAACATAACATTTTTTTACATGACTGCAGAGACTGAAAAGAAAGTAAAAACCAAATTTCTCCATAAAATGTAACCAACTCATCAACCTTCAATATGGGCCTATAAATCCTCAACGTACTCAACTAAATACTCTAGAGAAAGTTTTGAAAATTAAGTTGTGGTGAGAGAAGGAACAGCAATTCATTTTTGTTTATTTTCCTCTATCCAATTTACTAAACTCTTTCCTTTCTTGGTTTCTTCATTATGTGTTTCTTGTTCCTATAATCACTTCTTTCAGCTTTCTTTCATTACCTATTTCTTTTCCTCCTAAAAAATTTCCTTCGTCCATAATCCTTTCATTTTCCTTTATTTATTTAATACTCAATCCCCTTTATTTGCTTCCTTGCTTCTCTATCGTATTTCGCATTCTGCAAAGTGTAAAAGAGGAAATATTTTGTATGTTTGAAGATTTTCGCGCCGATAGGCTTTTCTAAGCATCCCTGAAAACGAAACAAGTGATTTTGGTCATGACATCTGTCTGTGTGTTTTATACAGAGATTTCTCCTAAACTATAGCTGGGATTTTGTTCATATTAAGCATCAATTAGTCATTTTTTCCGGTAACGATGCACATGAACTAGTGATTTTTAGTAAGCCATTAAGGGGTTTTTATTTGAAAACAAAACACTCATTGGCGCTCAATGCTCAGACAATTTTGTCTGTGACTTTTTATATATTGTACAACAAATTTACAAATGAAACAGATGAATTAGAATCGTCTACTGTGAGTATTGCAAACATTTGTTCGTGGTGAACTTATAAAGCAAAATGTTAAGAGGGTAGGATTCTCTCTAACTTCATTACAGATCGGTAGGCAAGCATCTCAGCCGACTGAGCTACGCCGGTGGCTGAATGATATTTTCGCCGAGCGGTCGCGCTCTTGTACGCATACAGCACGTTGCACCTTGAAAAGACCCGGGCTATGGTAATGCTAGTAGTGACACATGAAGAGATGATGGAGAAATGAGTCCGACGGCTAAGCTGAGGGTTATCCTGCAATTCTGCTCCTGGTTCAATAAATTGGTTGATGTAACTTGTCCTGGTCTAGATTTGAATCCGGGCCCGCTCGTTTCACAGTTACACATTCTAACCGTTACTATATAGCGGTGGAATCTTGCTATTCATATATATATATATATATATATATATATATATATATATATATATTTTTTACCCTTTTCATCCATTCGATTATTGGTTCATTCATTGAGTAAGTACTTCACTTGTTCGTTCAAAATTTTACTTACTTATGAATGTATTATTTAATTAATTAATTAATTCATTCATTCATTCATTCATTCATTCTCTTCATTACGTACATTTAGTAGTTTATTATGTCTTTACTATCTATTGCGTATTGTTTCGAGTTCTTACATCCGTTTATTCATTCATCCATTGTTTGTTTTTCGTTCTTTCTTTCTTTCTTTCTTTCTTTCTTTCTTTCTTTCTTTCTTTCGTTCTTTGTTACTTCTTTTATTTTTACTTTCTTTGTTTCTTTCTACAAGTTCATTTCTTTGTAAATTCTCTTTTGCATATTGTCTTCTTTTCAGCGTATGAATAAATTCTTTATTGCATATTGTTCTCTATTCGTAGCTTCCGCCATGTCTCCATCTAATAAATTCTACGGTTTCGGCAAACCTGTGCTTGCCGCTGTTTTTATGCACTTGTTCCACAGACCAGAGTCTGTAATATCCTCCTCACGCCCGCCGCGCGCTCGCTATTTGTCTGATCACATTTACACACTGCGACCACTAACAGCCGCACCGCGACCACAACAAAATAATGTGTACACGCGGAGGTGGAGGTGGAGACCTTGGAATGCAGCACAATTACATCCTCGTCAAATTTTCAGTCCTGAAAATAGTTTGAAATGCAATTACAACCAAGTTACCTGCAATAGCGTCACAAAGCACTGTACTTACCCGCACTGGATGTAAATTTTTCTTTTGTATACCGTACGATACTTGAATTCCTGTATTCTTGCAGGACAATTCATTGTTATTAATACAATAATAAAACATGCTTAGTGTAGAAAATTATTCTTTATGCTCGACCATGCGGAAATGTAGTAATTATACACCTGGTAGCAATCCTTTAATGCATGTCATTAAAGTACACCTATTCATTAAAGTTCAGATTTTCGATTATTCTCGGATATGCAATCGAAAGACGAGGGAAACGTCACGGAGGCTGGAAGTCCAATACTGTCGCAAAAGGTTATGTTCTGTTACTATAATAATTAGCGTTAATTGTAAATAATATTCAAATAAATTCAATTTGTCATCTTGTTTTTCAATTCTAAATCAATTTCCAGGTTATACATTCTCTGCATTACATCAAGGTCAATGACATTATTGTTCCTCGGAAAAAATCAATACTTTCGCGTCTGCGCACATATCACAATTTCGAGCTATGAACAAGGTTACTTCCGATCTTCTCTCAGATACAAATAAAATTAATATTTCTGAATAATTTCAAGTTAGAAATATGGTCGAGCATAAAAAGTCGTATGAAACTTGCCTGTAATGGTAATTAAGATGCTCGTATGAAAATTATGAAACTCGCTTGCGCTCGCTTCATAAACAAACATACTTGCGTCTTAATTACTATCATTAGAGGCTCGTTGCATAATGTAATATTAGTCAACTGTTCGAAGACAGGTCTGAACCTCACAAATGATACCAAAAAGGCACCACTTATTAGTTCACTAGACCAGTAAATAATGGGGTAGGGTGGCCAGTTCCTTTTCCCCTCCATTGCATACTTCGCCTATTAGATATATTTTATAGTAATCAGTAGGGCTAAGAATTGTATGCCATTACATTGCGCTTCATGCGCCTCTGACTTTAGGTACCCGTACGTAATTGCGTTGGGGTGGGGGATGTCATTGTGTTTCGTTCAGCAGTGAACTTTAGTTGATCGGTTACAATACGACCGAATAACAGGCAACATTCAACGTCCTGTAAAGAAGAATAATAGCAAAATGCCGAGGATAAAATTTGTTACAATTTCAAATGAGGAAATTTGTAATAATGATACAGATTTTGAGATAAATAATGCTTGTGTAAATTATTTCAAATATTCCCCCATTGTTTCTGCAGAAGTGGAACGAAGTTTCTCTGGACATAAGACTGTGTTTTCTAGCAACAAGTAATCATTCTCCTTTGAAAATTTGAAAATGTGGTTTGTTATTCATTGCAACAATATATGAAATGAGAAATTATGTAAAACAAAGACGTAATACGGACAGAAAATATGTCTTTAAAATAGTGCAATTTTTCTTTAACAAAGAAAATGATGTCTTAAAGTTTTTCTTTAACAGATAGTTGTGCTTCGAAGTCAAAGGAGTGGCCTTCAACCACCCAAAAGCTGAGGACTAAATTACCGTGATGATAAGCATGAGTACAAACGAGCGAAAGACACTGCGTTAACTCACCCCAACTCTGAGACGTACTCAAAGTTACAAGCGCACGAAGCGCACTGGTAGTATAACGGCATATATTTCTCAGGCCTAGTAATCAGACTCCAGATGTATACAAAGAAATTATTCTTTCTCTGACACACATCAAGTGAGATGTAGGCTACCGTCTGATAATATATGTAAGCCTATATATCAGAGGAGATGCAGAAAATTGATGAAACATAAATATGTATTATTATTGTTATTATTATTATTATTATTATTATTATTATTATTATTATTATTATTATTATTATTATTGTTATTGAAACGTTCTTGTTTTATGAACTAATTGCTGTAACAATATTTATCCAGTAGCCTGTAGGCCGGAGGTAATAAGACCTTTGGGGAGGCCGAGACGTAGATGGAGGATAATATTAAAATGGATTTGAGGGAGGTGGGATATGATGGTAGGGACTGGATTAATCTTGCTCAGGATAGAGACCGATGACGGGCTTATATGAGGGCGGCAATGAACCTCCGGGTTCCTTAAAAGTCATTTTTAAGTAAGTAAATATAGTATCCGATCTGCTTGCTTCATGTCTTTAACATACAATACTTTCCACTTTTCTGTTTCTGTTAAATGCTGAGAATATTATGTGTTATTGCCCGTTCCCTCTTCTGTCGCGTGAGCAAGATTGAATATTCATAAATATAGTGAATCCTTGGCTTACATAGTATCAATAATAATAATAATAATAATAATAATAATAATAATAATAATAATAATAATAATAATAATAATAATATAAGATTAAGCGAGCAGAACTTGTGCTGCGCTCGGGCGTGTGTTCGAATCCGTCGTAAGCTGGTTTTATGTTTGAATTTTTCCGAGCTTTTCCTCAACTGTAAGATGAATATCAAGTAGGCCTAATTCTTTGGAAAATTCTCGGACAAACCACCATCTCGTTATCACAATTCCACCGACTCTACATACCTGTGCAATTATTATGATCATTAAATAACAGATACAGTAATAGATCAGTCACTGAAATAATACGTAAGTAGGAATTTGAAAATAATGCTACAATTTACAACTCAAAGGCGACAGAGACATACTAGATAGAATAGAAAAAGAAGTTTTTGAGGCCGTAACGGATCGAGCTTAAATGCAGACCGAGAAGAAGGTTTAACCTCTCATCCGCGTATTCCACAAGAAAGCAGCGACCCCGGGCTGGAATTTGTAGTGTCTTTGAGTGTAGGTAATGTGCATTTCCTGGTGCTGGACGCTGGATGTGGCCGTCAGTTGGTCACCTGTGGGAATGTGAATGCCTGCGGGGCGAAGCGTTGAACTTTTATCGCACGCGGTGATGACAGCGCTGAATGACAGCTGCGATTCCATTCAGGCAGGGGATTATAAACATGTGATGTATGCAGCAATAAAACGACTTGCTAACGAACTGACTCCCTGGCTTGAGAAATCCCAATCGCGAGATCATCTCTGATGTCCATCGTCTGACCCCAGCCAGAGGTGTGAAGTCGAATGGAACAGGCTTCTCTTCGGAACTTCCGAGTTGTAGTTAAGTTGGTAGGTCAGAATTATATTTTAAGTAGGTGTGAAATTTCCCGCCTCGAGATCATTGTGTCTCTCCTTTTTAATATCAGATACTTAGCACTGTTAACCAACTTCTATTAATTTCCTAAAGTTAAGCCTTTGCAGGAGTCTTCAGATCCTTCCCCTGCAATGCTGAGAAACTAAAATACAGTGGACTCCCCTAAGTTCGACTGAATAGAATTGAAAGTTCAGTCCAATAAGGGTGTGGCAAATTCTTATTGGTTATCCAACAGTGAATACAGTACTGTACTTGCATTTCCTGCCCGCCCCGAGACTTGTGTATGCGCTTCTAGTACCACAGTGGGTTTCGACAGTTCCGTCTCACAAACGGCACAATTCTCAAATAGAAAAAGAAGAGTTCATTAATTTAAAATCAGTGATTAAATATGGATGTACTAATCAATAAAATATTCTCTTTTCCTTTAACAAAAGTATCACTATAAGACACAGAACCAATTCCCATTCAAATGGCAAACCCATTTCTTATTGCCCGTATAGGGCATTTCTTGGTGCTACGTAAGCAGTTGAACTACAGAATGTCGAACTTAAGAGCTTCCACTGTATTTCTGTTTCTATGATTAAAACGTCATATATAGCTGCAGTTTCACAAAATCTGCACAGAAATCCCTTCGAGACAGTAAACTTCGAGGAAATGGTTGATAATTGTTATATGAAGCTTTTAACGAAACGACAGCGTTATTTTACGTGCCAGCAATATGTGACCTTAGGCGTTACTAAATTCTCAAAATAATCAATTCACTTAAGAATGAAAGCCCTGTTTGATCTGAGCCTGTCAACTTCAGGATATAACTGACCACTAAACCAACAAGCCATAGCTCAGTTGGCAGAGCGCTGACATGACGACAGAAGATCCATGTTCAAATCTCTGCGATTGTGCATTTGTATTTGCGTTGGACAAACCCAAAGTCGAGGTTCTCCCATTTCTCCTCGTCATTCCACTATCATTCCCCACAATTCCTCCATTGTCATCTTTGTTTTGAAAAATAAGGTACCATCTGTGTTAATTTTAAAGTTTCTTTTTACAGTACAATTTCAAAATCAAAATTATATTAATATATATTTTTTAAATTTCATTTATTGTATCCCATAGATGTTAGATTAGCAGTGAAGCTTTAAGATGTGGAACATTTTAAAATTTTACAAGATTACAAATACAATTTTTATAATTTTTTTACAATTTTTTGGCGAGATGTAGTGAGATGAGGTGAGGCCGAGGATTTGCCAACGGACCACCCGGCATCTGCCCTACGGTTGGAGAAAACCCCAGGAAAAACCCAACCAGTTAATGAGACCAAACGGGGGTTAAGTGAAGTGTGGCCGAGGACTCGCCATAGACCACCCTGCATCAGTCCCATGGCTGGGGAAAACCTCGGAAGAAACCAACCAATCACACCAAACTTTATTTATTTATTTATTTTGTTGTAATTTTGTATAGTTTCAGTAATGCAGTAGCTGACATTGTGGGCTATTTCAAAGTATCTAGGTCTAGAGCTCTGATGACAGACTTCAAACTGTGAATCTCGAATCTACTGATAAACACGGACGACACTATCGATTTCTGAAATAGTTCTAAATTCTTTATAGTGTACCTATATTTTACATTAAACAAAACCCAAAGGTCGTACTCTTTTCTTGAGTTTAATACTGAAGTTAGGTTACTTAAATTCTTTTTTTTTTTTCTTTTTTTCTTTCTTCAATTCAGATGGGTAACATGATGAACTCAATTAGCGAAACTGAACATCTAAATGTTCTTATCTGCTGAAATACAGACTTTTCTGTAAATTATTGGCTTGCAAAACGCATTAACATGGCTCCGTCTACAAAGCAATGGAACCAGTTTCCGAAATCTTCCTATCAAGATACAGACGAATATACAGCGTGTTCCATAAGCTGTTTTCGCATCACTCCTCGCACAATTTTATATGATGTTACGTTCCGTAGCATACTCTTATACAAAATCCTGATACATTGTCTATTCCTTGCCATAAAACAGCTCACTATTCTTCCTCTTTCACAATATCAGCAATTGGTTTCTGGAACTCCCTACCCAGCTCCCTCAGGAACTGTCGAACGATATTGCAATTTAAAAGTAAATTATTCAAACACGTGACCAGTACTAAGCCACATAATTCCTAGCTTCAGATTTAATTTTCCCGTTCTTTATCCTATCATGATTGTTGTATGTACTTTTATTACTGAAATTATAAATCTTCATTGTAATCCTACAAATTGTTAGTACATATTTTATTAATTTTTCTGAAAACGTTTTCTGTTTTCCTCATTCATGTTTAATTTTCTTTTGTGTGTTTGTATGTAAATATGTAATTTTTCTCAGTGTTGTATAGTTATAATTTACGTTTGAATTTGCAATTCTTGTAATTTGTAATATTGGTTCATTTACTACTTGCATATTCATTGAGTGTAACTTATAAACCTTATATAATTTTGTAATTATTATTTAGTATGTTTGCATTATTTTACTCAACTTGTGCTTGTATGACTATATTAATTTTTTTGTGTTCTTTAAATATTAGTCTGTAATCATTACCTTGCATTATGGCAAATTGTATCACCTTCTTTTGTTTCTGGCTAAGTGGAAGAGAAGGCCTGATGGCCTTAACTTCGCCAGAATAAATACATTATTATTGTTGTTGTTATTATTATTATTATTATTATTATTATTATCTATAATAATAGCGATGATAATTTTTATGTAATGAATCCCAGGCATAGTTATGATAGCTATCGACTTCCCATCAAGAGGGATCAAGGTTCAATCTCATGCTGATTCTGTGGCTGATTCATTGTCTATTAGTCGTGTCTATAATTGTAAAGAGACCTTAAATAATAGCCAATATTAATAACTGTGGGACGATAGTAGACCTCTGTGATTAATGGTTGCAATACTTACCATAGGGTACAAGGCTCCCGGATCCAAACCCGGGCTAGTGCCATGGATTTTTAACATAATGAATTCCTTCGGAAGGGAAGTAAAACTGTGATTCCTTTGTGGTAGTTTTGCCGGCATAAAAAAGAACCCCGTTCCTGACATAGTACTCCAAATGACATTACTCCGCCATTTGTCGTCGAATCTGCGGCCTTTTTCGTCTGCGTTCGTACCACCCTTTTTCTGGACATTTCCATTTCATTTATACTTAATTATTTGTTTCAATTTTGATTATCTTTCATTTCCTTGTATTTTTTTTATATTGATCTTTCCTCTCTCGTATTGTGTCACCAATAAAACAGGCTCTCCACGGTCATTATTATCTCCGATTTGTAAATTAACTCATAGCATGGTTACTTCTGTTTCCTCAGAAAAATAATTTCTACAGATTATATCCATTTGAAAATTGTCTTTCTTAATGTACATGTCCATGCTTCGATTTTATCTGTTACAACAGGTGTGGCCATTACCTTATAAATGTACTACATTTGATTTTGTTTTCCAATGTTCTTTTATAACTCGCATCACTTATACTAGTTAAACTTTATGGTGACATCGTGTTTGCATTCTTAGCTGCGTAGTGAATACTGTCTTCAATTTACCAATGCACGCCTTTGATATTTTCATGATTTGTGCATTCAATATTACCGATTAGTGACGTCACTTCTGTCGATAATCTCTCTTATATAGTAGTCGTTTCCGTACCTTTCTTAAGCTTCTTCCCACAGCGTCCATCAACCACGTCATTCATTGCCTTTTTTGTTTTACTCTTTTCTGACCAAGGAACTTTCTACGAAGTCAGTTCTGATTAGTCAGTCTTTGGGAGTCCAACGCCGAAGGAGAATCCGTACATTTTCTTAGTCTTTCCGGCATTTGTCAATCAGAAGAATGAATAAATAAGTGGGAAATACATTTTCAGCCGTATCGTTTGGATTTCCTTTTCTAAATTCAGAATTCTGCTAGCTTACTTACAATTTTATTTCCATCTGGAATATTATTAAACGTCGCTTTTAATGTTTGTTTGCGATTTGCATACTGTTATTCTATTTCTATTTTAACATCTGCTATTGCCATAGTTTTATAATTAACTTGTAAATGTTCACTGGTATTTATATTCTGGAATATGTTGTCCTTATTGTTATTTTTAATCAATTATATGTACTATGCCTGCACCAGATTAATTGAATAGTTACAATAAATGTTTATATTAGAATATATAGAGCTATTAAAATATCTGTTAATTGGAAATAGCAAGGACTATGTTTGGGTGTGCATTGATTAACTTAACCCTGGAACTCAAACTTTCGTATATTTTACGAGTACCTACATAAATCTGAGTGAGGAACAAGACAAAGTCAGTCAACAGTGCCATCTCTTCAGTATTTTTTCGATTCTTGTTGACGGTGGTTTTGTTGGAATTTATCGCTGCATACAGTTGTCGACATATCAAGAAAAGCAGAAACTTTGCTTCCAACGGCATCATTTTTACTAGTGTTTGTGAATACTGAATGTGTAACTTTTAATCAGAATGAGGCAAATAATTTCCATGTTATACAAATAATTGGTATTACATAGAAATCTAATTTCTTATTTTTCTTCCATAACTGTTGCCAAAATAACATTTTCTTACAGTTTTGAAATTAGAAACACATTTATTGTACAGAGTATTCGACAAGTTCTACATCATAGGCTAAATCATAGAATATGTTTAATATGAACCCCTCAGATTTCCAAACATGTCTGGATATGGAATTCAACGTTATTTACAACACGGTGTTGCATGTCGGTGGTGATTTCACGGCAATTTTTCCTCGATCCGCGTTCGTAGATATTACAGGTCGTGAAACTTCACTTGGTATATCTTTTCCTTAACATAACCCCAGCGATGTCCATTTCATTTATGTCAGGTACCCTGTGACAATATTCTCTGGGTCCTTTCAGGCTTATCCACCAGTCAAGAAAGTTGTCGATCCAATTCCACACAGGTATGGTATAAGATGATGCCGGAATTGTATCTGCTAGGCGAAAGACCAGAATGGTTTATGCAGGGTGGTGCTCCACCATATTACTCCATTATGTATTTTGTACGGAATGCTCAAGATTGTTTGCATCAATTCATAGGTTATTCGTGTTCATAATATCAGTCATGAACAAAAGACTACACTTCGAAGGAAAAACTACCTTGTACTAAGCCAAGTACTAATTGTTCCATGGACGAAGGAATGGCTAATTATTTCATCACTTTCTATTGATATTTATTCAACGATCAAATGTGCACTGGGGATCGAAAATCACCAAGAAAAAGTTACTGGATTTCTTCAGTGAACAAGAGAACATTGTGCTACATTTGTCCATCAAAAAAAGAGAATAATGACTACTACTTATTGTAGCCTACCATTTGCCGGAAGGCTTTCTGCAAAGAACACCGTGCAAAATGGTGCAATAATCGTTATAAATAATTACATTGTATGATGGTAACGCTTGATTTGAACCTTCTAGTAAGTATTAAAGTTAGTATTCAAAGTAAATATAAATATTACATTCTTCTCCACATCCGAGAACAGGGTTATAGAACTGGCGAGAGAGGGGTGGAAAGCATGGGTAAAGCGTTGGTTCCCCGTCCACAGTCCACTGGCGTTGAATGACGTCACTGTGCGCAATCACATAACACAGACACTGAGTACAAATCTCCTCCCCTACCAATGACGTGGGGGTAGAAGGAAGGGATGCGTGACGTTTTCGATGAGTGACGCAACGCCACAATTGTCGCCCTGTTCTGCAAGCCTCTCCTAGAATATACTTTATGAAGTAGTCGTAAAAATTACGAACGTTTGTGTTTAAACGTGTCTGAAAAAGTTTGAGTTCTAGGGCTTATTTAACCATAATATTCTATTACGGAATAAGGCGTTCTAATTTTGATTCGATAATAGTTACAAGAATGAGACACAGCCCATTCGGACCCGATAAATGCCTCAGCTGTAAATAATCAAAGTTATATATTATGCTTGCTTTGTTATGTCCCTATTTATGGTGATCTTTGTACTTTCCTTCATAAACTATCTTAGCCAATTCTGGAATGATTTGTCTTTAATACAAATAGAAGAACTAGTAACTGTCTCGCACAAGCTTTGTTCACCAGCATACTCCCTGGTCTATTTTCAGTTTATTTCGTCACTAACATCTGTCTTAGGCACGATATGAACCAGAGGACACTGACTTCACGTAGCTTCGAAGCTAAGTCTTGTCTGTTGAGTACCTCCAGGCCTACATAGTTTTAGAAGAGAACTGGTAGAGGGGAATATTCAGCAGATAATAGATAATTTTATCATTATCTAGTGACAAGTTCTTGTCAGCAGTTGGCAGTATTACCAATCCCATTTGTCCGTAGTCTTTTCAGAGTTATCCAACGATAAAACCTCCCACAAATCACATATTTACGAGTAAGTAACTCTGCATCCCATTATACAGCGCAATATGTTTATATATGCAGCTTTCTCGCATTTTATTTGAATTTAGATATGTATCGTTCTGACAAAGTGACTGTAAAACAGTTCGCGACTATACACTTCACACTTTCTATGGCTTGTGCTAAAGAGGACATCCACTTCCCAGACTCGCGTTCCTGCAAGGATAGGCTAGAGTTCCTATATGCGGGGTCAGGTTCGGTTTATTAGTGTTCAGTTAACAGCGCTCAGTGGTTTTATATGAGGAATGATTAGTGTATAAAACCAGTTATTTCGTTGTGTTCGCAACATTTAATACCGAACACATGGCAGTGTCACGAAAAGGCCATCTAATGAGTATATGACAGACGTATCCGCAGCTTAATCACTTGATGACTTCTCGCCAAAAACAGAGGAGTTCGATCCCCTGTAGATGCTGTTACATTTGTGGCTAAAAAGAACTCTGAAACATGTGATATTTCCTAATTCATTATTGATTAAATATCGCGTCGTCAATCCATCACCTCTGCACGGCCTTTTATATCTCCTTTTTCCAACCATTGAATTCCGCTGCGGCTCTATTTTTTGAAACCATATCTTCCACGAACGTCCAATATTTCTTATTTTGTTTGGCCTATAATAAAAGAATCAGTTTCGGGTGCTTCTGTACTTTGTGCATGATGTAGCCTTTGCTTTCTATAATTATATATTTTATCACTTTAACTAGCCTACATATTTACACCTCGTTTCGCTCATCTTTATTTCTGAATGACATTTCTTGTATATTGGTAAAGGTAAAGGTATCCCCGCAACATGCCATGAAGGCACTTGGGGGACATGGAGGTAGAGCCCCATGCTTTCCATGACCTCGGCACTAAAATAAGGTGGTGTGGTCGGCACCACGCTCTGACCGCCTTTTACCCCCGGGAAAGACCCGGTAGGCCTACTCAATTTTATAGGAGGCTGAGTGAACTTCGGGGCCGTTCTGAAAGTTTGGGAACGAGAAAAAATCCACCTGGGATCGAACCTCTCTTGTATATTGAATAAAAAATAATCAAACATTTCTTTGTCTTTTCGTAACGAGTTTACTGTCGTAATGCGAGAAATCTATTTAAACATGTGTAGATAAATAAAGTATTATGGATATAGTGACATTATGGGATTTATAGGCAATAGAAAGCGTAAAAAATAATAAGTAATTGTAAGTATTAAAAATCGATTCTGGGATCTCATACATACAACGTAGCGACACTACATTGAAAAACACATGTACAGTGAGTCTCAGTGAACGTTCCCTGTGTTTCTGTTGGGCTACCAGCGGCAGGTTCCCATACCACCCACCCCACTCCACCCCATCCCAGGGAGGGGAAAAATACAAAAATCTGTTCGACTGTGGAGGATTTGGCTGTTGTGTATATTATTCTTAAGTGTCTTATGAACAAACTTCGTCCTTGAAAAGGAAGCGCTTTGTCTTAACAATTAAAACAAAGCTCTAATTTTTAAATAGCCTTTGAAAGGTAGAAAGCAAAATGATTTTGAAATAGACTACGTAGGTACATACTGTAATAAAATACAGTGCAGTAGGTTACATATTGTTGCCCAATCTAAAATAACATGTTAACTATGTAGTGCTCTATAATGAAGATTTTACATAATCTTATTTGATCTGATGTCGTGAAGACACAGTAAGAAACTCATTCGAATAATTGATGTTTCGGTTGATCGACGCTCAGATTATTATCGACTTTCTACTGTACACATTTACCACGTTGGCTACATAGGTGTAAGTGCTTATTTATTATTCTGATGTTTTGTAGGACACGTGCAGGCTACTTCATACAATTTAATAAATAATATAGTCTAATTTAATCCATTTGGCTAGCCCAGCTGAAAGAGTGAGGTACAACAGATGCGTAGTCATGAAACCTAATGGCAACGATGCTTTAAAAATATTTCTTTTAACGACTGACTGTCTACGTTTATTTTATAATGACCGGTTTCTCGTATATCTCGGTTAACAGTGAGTAATGTAACTGCTCTTATAAATTTAACAGTACAGATAATTTTCAAGAGTTTTCGGATAATTACATGTAGATTTATCAGCGCTCGCAACCAACAGTTCGGATAACTTCATGTTTAGCATCTCTCCTCGATATTTTGTTAGTGATTTTTTAGTTGCATATACAGTAGGTTCTTTTGTTTACAAAAATTTTCTGTGGTACCTTGGTTAATAGTTACAAAGATTTTCTAGAGAACCTTGTGATAGGTGTACATTAGAAATGAACAACGATCAAGAAAGCGAGAGTAACAGCGTCCACAAAGCCGAAAACCCGCACGACAATGTTGTACATATTACGTCGCATCCTTAACGTAAAGACTGGTTGTGAGTGTTCCGAAACTAGAAATTGATCACTCCCGAAGTCTCGAAGTCCCAAAGTCAAGCAGCCTTGAATCGCCACAGTTGTTTATACCTGACTGAACTTTTATCTACTTTGGCAACTGTTATATATAAACAATCAAGTAGCCTATTTGAAACATCTCTACGTTTCAGTGTATAATAATCCGTTCCCTAGTCTTTATTTGATTACTAGGCCCTTATTAAAAGTCTAGGAATTTTATTTTCATATGTCTAAGATCAAGTGTGTAATCTCATGTAAAAAGATAATGTTATTTTTTATGTTTCTTAGAAATGCAAATTTATTTCGGAATTGATTTTTTTTTCTATTTATATAACTATAGGTAATATCATATAATAGAATCAAAACATTTTGATACCTAATATACTGTTTTGTTTTGTCTTTTTGTCTCATTTAAACATTTATAATGTTATTTATTTCAATTATGTATGTTATTCAAAGTTACGAGGTCTTTCCACGACGACCAAATGCTATTTCGAGAATGGTGAGCGAGACTCGAAGCGCACGAGAATGACGAGACGAGGCTCGAAAGACAAATGCAACGAACACAGCGATCGAGAGCGACAGTTAGTTTTGTTCATCTGTAATGTACATGGCACAATGGCATCTCAATCCTTATGACCAAAGCTCGGAACTTGGGGACTTGTGTTTCATGTGTACGAGTAAGGTTACAGGTACAACGTAAACACAGCTCACGCTACAAGTGCTCAGGGATAGTCGTATGTACTAAGAAGTGGTCACATCGAATGAGAGGAAGACGGACGAGGAAACTGTGGCATGTCGAAGACAATGACATTCAGAGAATTACAGATAAACGGTCTGTTTGAGGAATTAGAAAATACGTGTTATTCGAATGCATATTATACAAGTTTCAAAATACATTTTTTTAAACTTTAGGTACAGAATTTCGTGGAGGAATTCGAAGGAGATACATTATTTTCTTCGAATGGAGAGTTTATATTTTGTAAGTTGTGCTACACACAAACTAAAGGCTGGAAACCGGCATTCATTGAAAGACATTACAGTCCCTTAAATTAGTGGAAAATGTGTCCATAGCCATGGATCAAGGAGCAGAGGAACCTACCGTAGAACAAATTGAAAACTATTTTTGAGAAAAATTTAGGATATACTTATCTTTCTCACATACGAGATCAGCTAGCAATTGCTCAAAATCAAACAGAAAACAGTGACAGTGAAAACATTCAGTATTTTAAGTTTGCTCCCGTCACTTCATGTGACTTGGAAATACGTTTTTCTTGTTTCATATCAGCGAAGAAGTTATGTGTTTGAAAATATTGGAATGTACGTAGTCATACACTGTAATAAAATGTACAGAGCAGAACAGCAAATTTTATATTTTTCTCATGTTTATTTTTATTATATATGGTGTAAAATTACGTGTTTCAACCTACCACAATACTATCAATATTTTGTTCCAGTCAGAAACCACTTTTATAGCAGACCTGACTGTACCTCCGTGTTGGAAGCGGGAGTTTGTTGACATTGAAGTCCGGTCGCTTAGCCACGTGCAAAGACACAAGTCCCCAAGTTCCGAGCTTTGCTTATGACTAAGAAAGCAATGATTGTTTGTAAGTGACGTTCATCGAGGTAAATAATTGACCTACCACTGGAATGGGATCTAGATGTAACTTCTGCAATAGGAACTGCAATCGGTGTCAGTTATAGTTGCTGTGATAGCCACATTGCTAGATATTATGTAAACCTACTTTGGATTCGTTCATGTGCATGATTTAACTGTTCAAAAGGACTTTTCGGAGCCCTAAATACTCTTGTCTTTGGCAGAGAATCGAAAAGAATAAAATCTTTCTCGTCCGTCGACATAGACTCTCATGTTGGAACGAAGATGGAGATTATAATTTCAAATTGTCTTTACAAACGCAAGTATCCTAATGTGTCATACAAATGTAGAATTTTACCGCGTTACATAAAGAAAACGTGAAAATGTTGAAGCTATAACTGAGTAAATGAACTGTAGGTGCACTATACATTATCATTTATTATACAAAGTGTCCGGAAAGTCCCGCACCACAGGACAAATCATAGTACGAGTGGATACGAGTTTTATGTTTGGTTGGACTATAACGTTTCCTGTTGAATTCATCGCAGAGATCCCGTCGAATGGGCTCACCTCGCCGACTTCAATCCCCTGGAATTTGCTTACTGGGGATGTTAAGCCACGGGTCTACAGCGTCAAGATTGGAAGCATAGAATATTTACGCCAAAGCATGGAAGATGACTGTCTCACAATACCACCTGGCTTTGTGACTCGTGTTTTGTAGAACATACGATTTCTCCTCGATATGTATGAAACATTGTGGAACACATATAGAACGCGTACTATGATTGGGCTATTCTATATGAAATCGATCAGTAAAAAACCTCGCATTTTTTATAGTCTATTTTTTCCCTATTTATACAAGGTGCTGAGGAGAGTGCATTTTCAAAAATATACTATCGAAAGTCAAACGGTTTTCGTATTGTTGAGCGACAAATCTAGCGTATTTTATAAAAACAAGCCTCTTTCAGCGCTCAGAACTCTGGAACCATTTACTGCAGAACATTGAACGGGAGCTCATTTTGAAGCTGACATTTGGTAGATTATGTTAAGAAGTAATCCTTATTTTTATTATACACAGAGAGCCAGATAATCTGATTTTACTTACTTTTAGGCTTTTTGCCAATTTGTAAAAATGTAAAAAATATTGAGAAAAACCTTGCATTATTAAGAGGGATTGGGCATTGTTTGCTTAGTGGTATGGCAATAAGTTTCGAGGGTATTAAATAGATTATTTTCACACGCCTGGACTTGAACGGCGCAGTACTGCACGCACTGGCCGAGAGCTGAAGTTAAGCGAGCGTTGGGCGTCATTTTACTCCTGTGTTTATGAAAACCTGTGATAAAGCTAGCACAGCCATGCGCTGCTAGACGACACATCACGTGTTTATGTCTCCTGGCCTTGCTTGTCTTGTCTAGCTCCCGCCTCACAGTCAGCTGGTTAGTTCACGCGCGTACTATTTATTTTCTTTATTTGATATTTTAAATACTTTCTTATCAACGTGCCATCAGTAAAAATATGTGTTTATTTGTACTTTCAATGCGGAATCTAAATAGGCTATATATTTTAAAAATATTTTTTCGTGGGCAAAGGCGCCTTAATGAGGAAAAATCTAAATTTCTCCATTTCCATAAAAAGTAAGAAAATCTGTTTATATGTCAATATAAACTTTAGTTTCTCAGCATCAAAATAAATCATGATTTTGATCATTGGGTGAAAGAGTTTCGGAGCTACAATAGTTTAAAGTTGCTAATTTTATGAAAATACGATAAATTTAAATATTTTTATTTTAAACGTATGAAGTTCTGATGCCTCAAACTTTGCACAAAGCATTGTATCACAGTTCTGTAAGTATAAAAAAAGTTTCATTGTATTTAGAAATTGTAAGTAAATTTTCTCTATATTTCGGTCGATTTGAGATGGAATAGCTCGATTAGTTCTATGGGGTAGGACTTTTCGGTCAATCTGTTGTTTATGATACAGTAATGCAGTAACGCCGCATATCGGTGTTCGGTAACTACAGATCCAGGCACAGTTACCAGTTGAAGCACTGGCAACTGTAAAGATGACGATAACTGTTGTTTCGGAAACTCATTTTAAACGTACATAGCAGACAATAACGTGCCAGAAACCGGGTGTAAGTGTATTGAAGTCTATTCTTCAGCCCTTCAATTTGGTAGGATTTGCTCTTGCAAGTTCCTCTTCCAATTAAGACACCAGTTGTTGCCAGTTTTATTTATTTTATTTCGTATTTTACCGTCCTCTTTATGGTAACACACATGCGATTCAGTTTTTAACTGCTGCAGTTTATATCAATATATCCTTTATATGACAGAAGGCTGTGTAGGTATCTGAAATAATTGACTTGTTCAGTCAGTTTATTACTTATAAATAATTTACATCGTATAGGTGACATTCCACGGCACGAACATATTTTTGCTTTTTTAAAATAGTTGTCTTGAAATCGCTCATTAGTATTACATTAATCTACTGTATATTACCAGAGCATTCGGTTCTCTCTTGCAAGCCTTTTCTTAGACGTGACATACATCAGTCTTGTACCAATGCTCAACTCGTTTTTGTACAGATTGTCAGTTTTATTGTCATTCATCTTGTTGAGGCGGCTTCTTAAACAAGAGAGGTTTTGTGATGGGCGTGTCTGCTATTACGTCACAGAATATGTAAGAGGGATTTAACTACCTGGAATTATATAGGCTTAGAGCAGATCCTGTATAGGGTGTGGTCTTAATGAATGTGTGATGCAAGTGTTATTTTATAATATCCATTTCCGACGTTTGTTTTCAACTATACTTTTGTTAAGTTCATTCATTTTTATGTAACAGCTACTTTGTTCTTTGCTGGATCTCCACTGAATACGGTAAGTTCAAGAACGGACGTGAATACGATATGTCGTAGATTGATCACGATGTCGTAGATTGATCACGATGTTGTGTGTGAGCCCACTGTGCGATTAGTGCGTCGGCCGAAGCCAGAAATTTCTCGTCAAATCCCAGAGAATTTAAGTTAAATTTATGTTAAAAATAGACGTCTGAAATCTGGTGGCATTAACGGATTCCTGTTCTCTTACGATCATTTCAATTATTTATCAGTAATTAAAAGAAGTCATTGTCATGGTGCAGAGATCAGTGATGTGAATTCGACAACAACATTCTGTAGAATTGGCTTTAAACTCTTACTATAACGTCGTTGTTCCTGAAATAACTCCTAAGTGACATATTTATCGATTTTCAGATTTTTGCTCTATTAAATAACTTAAATAGTGATACAGCTAATAGTAAAGACTCCTATATGTAATTATATTTCTTTCTTTCGAAAATTTAAGAATTCACAATCTCCTATGTACGGAGAATAAATGTGTTTTTTGTTGCTACTGAAAACTTTTGTATTTTGCACATAGGAGTTATTGCAGGAACAAAGGAACAACGACGATATGTTGAGCATAAGAACTTCTCGTAACATTCTTGACTTTTGAGTCCATTAAATTTCTTATTTGTCGTAATCTACAACCTCCTACCGACTCAAGCCAAAGCGGTATAGAAAAAGGTACAGAACATTCACAAGGAAATAGCTTTCGTTCTCAGCTGCCATGGTGGTCTAGTGGCTAGAGCACTGTACTTATAAAATCCTGTGGACCCAAGTTCGAACTCCGACGTGCCCCCGATTTATAACTTGTGTTGGACGAGCCCGTTGTCCAGGTAACACGGTTTTTCTCCGGGAGCTTCGATTTCCCTGTGGCAACCCAACAAATCTCATCACGGGTGTAGCGTGGACCAGCTTCCTATGGCGCAACCTGGGCAATGGTTGAGTCGGTAAATTGATCTTCGTAACTGGCTTCGTATGGATGTATGATGAACAGTCAAGTACGCGCTGTTAGTAAAAAAAGTTTCGCTCAAGTAAATGCCGTCGACCTTCAACTGTCACATATCGAATACTACTGCCGAGGAAATAGTGTGTACAGTCACCACAGTGGATAGTTGGAGACACGCCGTAGCCTCTTTTCTCCCCCTACGGGCCAATCACACAGGGAGGTAAACAGCATATGATCTTGCGTGACTGTTTACATTTTCGAAATATCCACTGCGCTGACTGTACATTTCCCCTGAATAGAGAGCGGAAAGGTCTTGTATTGCGTAGCATAGACATAACACACGTTGAAAGGTCGTCAGAGTTAGAGCTTTAATGTACAGCAGACTTCCATTAGTTCGTGGCATTACAGTACACATTACAACAGCGAATCTTCATATTTTTCTTATATATGCCACCGAAGAAATCGTACAAAATGTGTCGTACTATATACGTACCGAAGTATTCTGGCCTTTAACAAAGATCCATTTGAAAAATCCAGAATTTATTGGAAACAAGTGAGAGAAATCGGTTCATTTTAAATAAAAGGGAAGGTGCATGAGTTGCATGGACTGAGGATAAATCTCCACTTTTCACGGAAAAATTAAACCACGGAGCGCTTAGATTATATGGAAGTTTTAATTTTCGCTATAAACATAAATCGCGCACTTAAGCTATGTATAACGACGCGGGCAGGACTTCACATGTAAAATATAAAAATGTGTACATACTATCTTGTAAGCAATACATTCTGCACGCTGTACCGTAAGAGTTTAGAAGATAGGCCTCTCACATGAAAATGGCCACCCAGATGTACCTACAGTAGATTTCTCTGTGTAATGATCACCATCAGCCTTGCCCGGTATGGTGGAGAAGCATAATGTTGCAGAATCGTCCAGGATGCTTGGTTGGCGAGAAACAATAATATATGGAATTGATCTATCAGAAAGAGGAAAAGGAATTGGCTGGGTCACTGGTTGAGAAGAAACTGCCTTCTGAAGGATGCAGTGGAAGGAATGGTGAACGGGAAAAGAGTTTGGAGGAGAAGAAGTTGTCGGATGATAGACGACATTAAGATATGTGGATCGTGTGAAGAGACAAAGAGGAAGACAAAAAATAGGAAAGACTGGAGAATGCTGGGTTTGCAGTGAAAGACCTTCCCTTGGGCAGAACACTATTAATGAATGAATTGATCTGTTTTTAATGTACGTATATATGTATATAATGTATGTATTTATGTATGTATGTATTTTTTTATTCTATTGGGTTATTTTACGACGCTGTATCAACATCTAGGTTATTTAGCGTCTGAATGAAATGAAGGTGATAATGCCGGTGAAATGAGTCCGGGGTCCAGCACCGAAAGTTACCCAGCATTTGCTCGTATTGGGTTGAGGGAAAACTCCGGAAAAAACCTCAACCAGGTAACTTGCCCCGACCGGGATTCGAACCCAGGCCACCTGGTTTCGCGGCCAGACGCGCTGACCGTTACTCCACAGGTGTGAACTGTATGTATGTATGTATGCCCTATGTGTGTATGTATGTATGTATGTATGCGCGTATGTATGTGTGTATGTATGTATATATGTATGTGTATGTGTATCCAATGCCTATTACCCACTTCACTTTATGTGATTCGGGTTCCGCATATTGCGGATAGTTGGCAGGATTGTGACCCGTTTTCTAGTTGCACGCCACTTCGGCGGGCCACGCTGTACATGATGTGTATCTGTGGAGAGTTATGTCGTGTGCTAGGGTGAGTGTATGTTTAAGTGTATTACCTGAGACTATTTAGTTGCATCTTCGTATTATAAATCCACATATTAAATTCTCTCGCCTCACTCTTTTCTTCCTATAGAATGTAGGCCTACTCACATTGTACTTATCAAGAGTTGCAATGCAGAAGTATTTTCTTTTTGTCCTTTACAAAATAAATAAATAATAAATTGATGTGTTTAGAGTAATTCTATCCCAATACTGCAACTTTCACGCTGCTGTGAGTAGGTCAACATAATATCTTCCATTTTTCCGAATACATACTCACCTATCGTGCTAGGTGGTCTACTGGTTAATGGTATTTATATGCGAGGTTTGTAGATTGAAGTCCGACCGAGGACTATGGATTTAAAGGGCAATAAAATCCTTAGCATGCCTATCTCCGGGAGGAAAATAAAGCTGTGAACCTAATGTCTCAGATTTATGGCATACAAACATTTAAAAAAACTTCAAGCAAAATTTGGCAACCCTTTCTTGTCCACGTTGAATTTTGACAATGAATAACGTGCGCAATTAAACGCGTCGTTAAAAAAAAAAAAAAAAAAAAAAACTACTACTGTACCCATCTGGTATCTTTTACGTCAAGGCATGGCGTATTGATTTAATAGTTACAAATTAAGTTCTTGTCAGGTGTTGAATTCTGCTGTTTTGTCACGTGAAATATTACAAGAGATTTGTTTACTATTAGCGAATTGTAATTAATAGTTACAAGTGTCGTGTTACTTCTTTAATTTTACATAGAAATACTTTCCAAATTGTTGAAATTAAGTGTCTTTTGAATGTTTGTGTTTATGTTGATTAAATAAGGACGGTAGCTTGTTGGTAATTGATGTCTGGGTGATCTGCTTATTATGTAGTAGTGTGTTTTACTTGTAATATATCCCATGCCGTGCTAAGGTTTTGATGTGGCGCTCCCTATTGAGAAACAGAGCCGTTTAATTTATCTCTAAATATACGGCAAATCGCATTAACTTCACCATTACTTTCACTCCTCCTACTGGGCACATGTTTAAATCAACTGATGTAAATATACTCTATAAAATAGAGTAACACTTAAAATTATCACCTCCCTTTCACTGGTAGCCTACAAGTAAGTTACTAATACTAAATTTATTGTGGAATGGAACAACGCAAACGTCACTTGTGACTTAGAGTTATGGAGTAATAAAAGACAAACGTACTACATACTAGTTTTTACGGAATATAGATTATTGTAATTTTCATTAGGCCTAGTTACAACTACAAGCCAGTTTATTAATACAATATTACTACTACTCATTTTTCTTTTGGAATAGGTATGATGTACAATTGCATATGGGGGAGTTTTTTTTCCATTGCATGTACGCGAATGAAATAGCTTTAGGCTTCAGTATTATCTGAACCTTAAATGGTTTTCAGCATGGTGGTTGGGGTAGGGCATAGTTGCGCCACACGGTCAGATAAAATGCAGCATATAAAAAAGGGTCCTTGTTTTGTGGGCATAGTTGCGCCCCTTCCCATCAGGTAGAGAAAAAGGGATGGCATAGTTGCGCCCCGTTCCCTTCAGGTAGAGAAAAGGTCATGGCATAGTTGCGCCTCGATGAAATAGGTAGAGAAAAAGGCACTACGGAAACTCGAGCCTCGTAATCAACCAACCTTATTGATTTCTTATTCGATTTATATTCATTATCGATACCGTTAAAATGAACACCATGAAGTTGGCAGTATTTTATTAACTGTTTTTGTACTGTTTATGCAGTGATTATCGATAGCCTACCGTTAAAATGAACACCATGAAGTTGGCATTACTTTATTAACTGTTTTTCTATTGTTTATGCAGTGATTATCAATAGCCTACCGTTAAAATGAACACCATGAAGTTGGCAGTACTTTATTAACTGACATATTCAAATGAATGAGCCGTTGGAATATGGGGCCTTAGCAGTCTTGACATTTTATTAGTGATTTTCACACCGTCCGTGGCGTATAGTGAGGTTAATTTAAAATGAATGTTAAGTTTAGTGAAAAGGGTGAAAAGTTAATAATTGATAATGGTTCTAAGTTTCAATTTTCGAAACCCTGTACCGTAGGGTTAAGATATCGATGTAGAAACAAAAAATGCAGTTCATTTATTGTGTGTGATCAATAAAAAAGTGTTATTTTAAATAGCAAAATTGATTATACGCTAGGCCTACCTGATTTCAATGGAGCTATCACTGTAATATTTTTAAGTAATTTATTTATTTTATGACAATCACTTTCGTGTGTACTATGCTCATCGGGGCGCAACTATGCCATGTCCATCCTGCTACCTGATTTCTTCGGGGTGCAAGTATGCCATGTCCCATCTGCTACCTGATTTCTTCGGGGCGCAATTATGCCATGCCTAGGCCTCCCAATTGACCGCAGGGCGCAACTATGCCATACCGGGTGGTTGTTCCTAAAGTTTTAGTTCCTAAACCTTTCATTGAATGCAGATATTTCGTCAGAGAACTTACCTTTTTATAAAATTAAATAAATACATGCATTTTGCAGTACAAACGATAGTTGAACATACATAATAGTACCCGAAAGTATTCAAGTAGGTATGGATATATATATATACATCAAAAAATCTCCCAAGTCTTAAGAAAACACATGTTGTTACTTCACCTCACTATTTCATCCCTCTTAGAAGTTATAACAGGGAAAATCCAGTACGGTGCTAGCCTCGACAAAATTCCGGATATACGACCACCTGAACGTTATCGTATATAGCGACATCTCTCGGGTTAATAAGCATTGAGCTTTAGGATGCGTGGCGATCGGGAGTCGGAGCCGAAAATTTTATGTAGGCCTATCGACTCCGCAATCCTAATAGACACACACAAACACATTTATCCGCAAAGAAAAAACTTAGTGAGGCGGGGTAAAGCTGACTAGTAAATTTCACCTTAAATCCTATCAATAACGGATAACTGTCGATTCCGATTTTATTTTCCTACTGAACGAACTCTTGAACTCATACTTCTTGCTCGGGTTTGAACTGGCGAACTTCGGATCTAAAAGCAAGCATAGCAACTAGCTGACCATGGAGGACAACTGCTTTCTTTATCTACTTAATGTAGTATCCATATTTTAATTAATTACCTCAATTTTATGCGGTCTCACATCCTTATAAAATATGCTTTCTTTCACGCCGCTATATCTTATAGGACAACCAGCAGGAATGCTCAAGGTTTGTGAGGTTGCTCGTGTAGGGACGAGAATAGTTGTCCGCTTTCCAAAAAAGAAAGAGAAGTAATAATTTGAGCCATTAGATTTGTATCCATTTATATTCGGTGCTAATTGGTTGTGACTACATCCAATCATTAAAGATAATGTCAGTTAAGAATTTCAGTTATGGCTTGATTGTGTAAACATTAGCTGAAGGATGGACTCAACTGTTTCCTTTGCTTATTTATTTACCTATACCCTTGTTAAAAGCCTCTTCCTCTACGCAATGTAACATTTTTCTACTACTTATTAAATATTTCAGTTCGTGTGGTAGCGTATCCGGTTACATATTGATAGGGACCGGTTCTGCCCCCTTGCTTTGTTTGTCTCTTGCTGCGACCTTCTGTCCTGTTGACCACATGACCATACAGCCCCGCCACTTGTAAATGTCTAGTGTTCGTTCATAATCATGAGGATGAGGACGTAACGGGATATGATCTGGCCCTCCCTACTTAGCCATTCAGTTACGCTAATAATAATAATAATAATAATAATAATAATAATAATAATAATAATAATAATAATAATAATAATAAAATTATAATAATAATAATAATAATAATAATAATAATAATAATAATAATAATAATAATAAATCGTGATCTAATACATGCCTAGTCCATTAAACTGATCTGATACCAGGACTAATTGGACTGGCCTCTCCGTCTTTACTGTGGTCTTACTCTTTGTCTTTCCCATTTCAGACGGTGTTCATATAAGCCTAACTTCTTAAAAATCCTAGATTAAGGATTTCTCTGGATATGGTTCACTGTTGCTTGTTGACATAGCCCAAATTTTAATTCTTCAAATGGGCTTAACTTCAATTTAATACGAGTAATTATGTTAATTTCTTTTTTCTGTCTATTGTACTGTATCCTACTACTGGTCTCAAAAATTTGTTATTATTATTATTATTATTATTATTATTATTATTATTATTATTATTATTATTATTATTATTATTATTATTATTATTATTATTATTATTATTATTATTATTAGAAATACTAACCAACAGCTTCCCGCGGCGTGGCGTCATGGTCTAAGGCATTCTGCCTAGGACTCGCGTTACGGAATGCGCACTGATTCGAGTTCTCATGGGGGAAGAAATTTTCTCACGAAATTTCGGCCAGTGTATGGGGCCGGTGCCCACCCAGAATCATGATGCACTTGGGGAGGGGAGGTACGATAGGTAGCGAAAATCCGGTTTCGCAAATCAGCTATAACGGCTGGGGTGATCATCGTGCTAACCACACGATACCTCCATTATGGTTGGATGATCGTCCACCTCTGTTTCGGCATGTGGACGTGAGCCCAGCAACCGGCTGGTCGGTCTTGGCCCTTCGAAGAGCTGTAGCACTTTGGATTTACTTTTTACTGTACTAACCAACAACGAATAGCCAATAATAGCTTATTGCGTGAATGACTGTAATAATAATATAATACTAGTAGGCCAATAATAATAATAATAATAATAATAATAATAATAATAATAATAATAATAATAATAATAATAATGAGACTGTAGCTGCCATAAGGATTGCCACAGGACACGACTGCGTGGCGGAATATTTATGTAAACTGGGTATTTTACCATTACCCTAGTGCGTAGTTTGTAATGAGGAAAATTCTATTATGGATTGGAAACATTTAAATGTTTGTAAAAAACTTGTAAATTTTAAATTCTCTATGGGAACTTTGTACTGGTCTGCCAGAAACCAAATGATGTTGAGCATTAAATATATACATAATAATAATAATAATAATAATAATAATAATAATAATAATAGTAATAATAGTGATGATAATATTAACAATTATTATATTGTCGCCATCATCGTAGAACGTAAAACTCAAAGAACGTAGAACTTTACACTCTTTGTCTTTACTCTTTCGAATTCTGCACACCTCAACACCAAATTACCTTTTGTCTCGTTTCTTATCTGTACTCTAACCACGACATAAGTACCAGATCACTTATCTGTGACACGCTAAGTATAGAACATCTTGTTATTCATCATCTTTTACAGTATCCAACTCGCGCCAATGGAATTTCTTGTCACAAATTATTAGGGGCTGCAAGACAATAAACATTTTTAAAAATAGCTTAAAGGATAACCTTCTTAGCAACTCGCTCTAATTATACAGACGTAACGGCCACTTACTATAAGGTAACTTCTTTCTTTAGACATCCATCCTGATAGCGCTGTATTTTTGACAATTGTCTCATAATCTTTTTCTATTACCTAACATTATTTGAAATATAGGCTATTAACATTCTGTGTAGGCCTATATTAGTTAAATTCTGTTACACAGTTTGTATTTCAGTGTTTAATTAATAGTTCATAGTATTTTAATTTTTAATTCATAAGTAACTCTGTATTCTTCGTAGCTTGTAAGTTCATACTGTACGTAGGCCCATGTATATATACTTTTTGCTGGTTGAGTGGAAGAGAAGGCCTTATGGTCTTAACTCTGGCAGCTAAAATAAATTATTATTATTATTATAATTATTATTATTATTATTATTATTATTATTATTATTATTATTGTCATCATCATCATCATCACCACCGTGCCAAGGAATAGGTCTAGTGACGTGTTACAACCTCCTTAGGCCTACATCTTTTGTAAGATCGACCCAGAAACCCTTTTCCATAAAGTACTTTAGCTAGATAAGTACTTGTCTTGGTAGTCTGAGACGTTCCATTATGTTTAAATGTAACCAATTACTCTGCTTGTTTACAGAAGCTCTGCTATTGGTTATCAAATTGAACTGCATTTGGTCAAACATAATATAGTGAGAATCAGAAACATAATTTCGGTAGTCGTTAGACGCTGTTCGTCTTCATTTCGAATAAACCGAAGTCATATCTCTTTCTGTCCCCTCCCTCTGCCATAGTCTCCATTTATGTTTGCTCTGACATTTAATTACTGTACAACTTTGCTCTGTTATTCTGTGAATTGTCACTACAAATTTGTCTCAGTTGTTAATTTTAGTTATAAGCTTGTAATTTGCCATTTACGAGTATTTTAAGCATTCATTTGTATTGTAGTTGTTCAGTTTAGTTAGCTTGTAATTTGATATTAATTTTGAAAATTAATTTTCATTATTCTTAATTTAGTTGGCCTTGCTGTTTATTTTATAAATTTATTTCTATTGTTGTAAATTTTATTAGTTTGCGATTAACTTTTTTATTTAAAAAATCATTTGTCATTAATTTTAGTTAGGTAGTGATTTGCAATCCACTTTAAAGATTCAAGCATACTTATGTTGTTAATTTTACTTAGCTTTCAATTTGATATTTATTTAAACAACCGTTTATACTGCAAATTAATGTTACGCTTACAATTTAAATATCATGCTCAGTCTGTATACATTATTTACTAACTCCGATCTTACTCCAAGACTGCTCGTAAATATCTGAAGACCCGACTGAAAACCTATTCTATTTTGTTTGTAATTGCTCCAGCAAGTACTGGAAGTGATAGAAGTATTAATAGTGCTGTAATGACTGCAGGTCATACAAATAAGAGAATTCGTTCTGGTTTTATATTAATTGGTTTTATGTTAATTCTTGTGGAAATAAAATTTACAGCTCGTAGAATTGAGGAAACACCAGATAAAATGTAATGAAAAGATTGCTACGATTTATTATCTTATTGTATAATTTTATTATTATATCTTGTATATTATATGCCATGTCCAAGCACTGTATTTGTGTAATGGCAATTAACTATTTACTTAAACTACTCTTTTCGGGTCGACCTGGTTGGCGAGTTGGTTTAGCGCTGGCCTTCTATGCCTAAGGTTGCGGGTTCGATCCCGGGCCAGGTCGATGGCATTTAAGTGTGCTTAAATGCGACAGGCTCATGTCAGTAGGTTTACTGGCATGTAAAAGAACTCCTGCGGGACTAAATTCGGGCACATCCGGCGACGCTGATATAACCTCTGCAGTTGCGAGCGTCGTTAAATAAAACATAACATTTTTTAACTCTTTTCAGCCACGAGTTGAATTTGATATTTTCAGAGCTTTCTATGCTTTCCTTTTCATAATATGAAATGAATTAATTTTATTACGTATGAATTCACAGATGGAAGAACGAATAAGTGAATAAATTCACAAATGAATGGATAGAGAATGAATATATAAATGTATGACTTGAGGCTTTCCCAGCGTTTGATGTAGAATAACTCTTCTCGGGTTCTCAGCCAGATGAGTTGGAACCTGGCTGAGAACCCGAGAAGAGTTATTCTAAATGAATGAATGATTAAATATATGAATTCACTAATTAACGAATTAATTGAATTTGTCTACTTTATGCCTATTTAGATTTTGAGGGACATATAAAATCTAAAGAGTATTCTTAACTGAAATGTTCTAAGTCTGTAGTAAAAATAAGGTCATGAACTGTATAATTGCTCTGTCTTCATCGTATGGAGCAAATATTTGCAGATGTAGAATTTGCCAATTTTCGATGGAGGAGGAGAAATCAGGAGTGGTGTAGAGGTGGGCACTGTAAATAACTGGGCTGTTAATGAAGCCGAAACGTGGTGCGGGTCCATTAGCTCGCGTGACGCAAGGAGAGCCGTTGGGTGTGAGGCCGGCTGGATGGGAACGCGAGGCGCACATCTTCCCATCAGCGCGTGACCCGCCCCCGCCTCACGATGCGCCGCGCCGCGCCGCGGGTGTGGCGCCTACACTCGCATTTGAATAACTGTTCGATTTGTTACGTA